>NC_083630.1:7372500-7672500 GCF_963584025.1 Labrus mixtus
TTTGTATGGAAAGCTTTCAATGTTCTAAACAGAAATAAGGATGAATGAAAAGAGACATTTGAGATGATGAAAATACAAAAATGACTTTTCCAGTTTTATGTGTTTTGAGGGTTTGAATCCAAATCTGTTTTCCATATGTAATAAAAAGATTAGTGACAGTATAGTCCTCCTTCAAGCGGGCGGCCTGTGGCTCTTTTCCTGCTGTACTGCTTCACTGACAAAGTAGATAAGGTACACATTAAGATTGTAACAATGAGTGATGTTGTTCACATAAAATGTTGCACCAAATAGCATTAACATCAAAACAAAACATGACATTAAAAGTGACTGTGAGCATGTTCCAGTTTGTTTTAAGTTTTGTGCGCCCTGTGGAAAAGTATGGAGTGTGAAGTCTCTTTTAGAGGACTGATGATCTGGATTTGTTAATCCCCAAGAGTCTGTATCTGGATCAGGATGATTAAATCCATGATTGATCTAAAAAAGGGATTAAAAATGAGCTGGATCACATGACCCGACATAGAAAGAACCAAATCTGGATCATTCTTATTCACATTAAACCTTTTAAACCAACAGGCCCTCTAGATAAGACAAAGATACAACAACAGCTTGAGGGCCATGTTGCTCGTTTGTTAGAGCATGTACCATTTAAAGCATGAGTCCTTATCTCAGTGGACCAGGTTCAGTTCTAACCTGGGTCCTTTAGTGGATGACGGTCTCGCTCTTCCTCGTCTTAACTGTCCATCTTTAGTTGATGCTACCAAAAAAGGTAAAAAATTTAAATAAAACAGAAGATGTGTCAAACACTAACTTCCTCATTCTCACGGTACAAGAAGAAAGGAAGAAATCTTTTGGGGTTTTTGTGTCTTAACAGCGAGGTGACTGGTTTGTTACAGTTCTGCTGAAATTTAAAAATCATCTTTTTTCTACATTTTCTCTGTTTAAGCTCCTGGAGGTTTGTTTGGTAAGAACAGCTATGACTGCTATTTATGTTTTATCATTTTAGTTTTCAGCAGCTTTTATTTTCTTTCAGTGAAAATGACTGTTTTGTTAATCCAACTCTTTAACTAGGACTTTGAAGAGTAACTTAGTTTTTAATTCCAGGTGATGGGTGTTACTGCAGTCCTGTCAGTGAACATGGTAACAGCCATCATGTTACTGACTGTCTTCTCTCTTTCAGGTGAGCTGTTTGTTCACTTACTTTCATTCAAAGATGTTTAATCTGTACAGTTTGAACTTCCTGTAGAAACAAAGCAGAGAGAAGAGTGCAGATAGAGTTTCTTCTTTCATCTCTTCATGTCCTGACTGAAAAGTGAAATGTTTTAGACTGACTTTGTGAACAAGAGAGAAAAAGACCAGAGCACACCACATTACTTCTTAGACTCTCATTAACATCCTCTATATGAAGATCCTGCTTCACATTATAATAACTGATGGTCTGCTTTACAGAAGCGTTGGATGAATGTGTAACTACGTCAGCGCTCTTCATCACTACACCAAAGAAGATGGAAGCACTGAGTGGAACTTGTCTGAAAATCCCATGTAGCTTTAGTGTTAAAAATGAAAGAGAGTTTGACAACACAAGAGAAACATTTGGAATATGGTTTAAAGAAGAAGACAGAGAGACCTATCCAAACAATGTGGTTTTTAACAGTCGTCGCGCAGTGAACAAATTTCAAATGAACATAACTGGAAACTTGAGAATGAAAAACTGCACCACTCTGATTTACAACATGAAGACGACATATGAAGGCGTATACTACTTCAGAATCATGAACTGGCCTTTCAGGGCAAGTGCTCGTTGTGATCCTCTTCACATAACAATCAAAGGTAAGAGAGTTTCATTTTCTTTTAATCAGACTATAAAGGTTTTATTAAGAAACAATAAATCATTGTCATAGCACGAGTTGAACTCTGATTAAATACTGAGACTCTTTTTACTGGTTGAGATTGAAGGGTCCAATCTTGACACACTAAGAAGGAGAAAAACATTTTAATTTCAAGTTTTTAATTACAGTGCTGTCAGCTTTTGCCTTAACATCATCAAATTGTTAATTAAAAGTATTTCTTTCGGGGAAAAATCTATTTATTAATGATATAGGTATCATGATATAAAATGATCAGTATTACCATTTTCTTATAAGTATCCTACCGTTCTTACAAAGTACACACACATTTTTATATATGACATTACAAACCTTCTCCATGAAGTTTCCATGACAGAATATTAACGTGGTAATGATGACAGGCGGTGGCTGGAAGTTTGGGAAGAATATAGTAGAAAATCATTTTAGAAAGGACAGTCACTGTCAGCTAGTCTATTGGTTAAAGTAATCTTTGTTTGATTTGAACACCCAGATTCTCCTCCGAGTCCCAAACTAATCATCTCAGGAGATCTGAAGGAGAAGGAGTCTGTCACTATAACCTGCTCAGCTTCCACTCCCTGTCCACTCTCCCCTCCTAAACTCACCTGGACTCTCAAACAAGACTCTCTCAACAACATGGAGGAAAACTCAGATAAAACCTTCACGACTAAAATCCAGGAGAAGATCACTCTGACGGACAAACATGATGGATACAACATCACCTGTTCTGCCACATATCCTGTGAATGAAGGAAAAGAAGTCAAGACAGCAGAGGAGACACAGACTCTCAGAGTTTCATGTGAGACAACCAGAGATTGTTATTGGATCCTGTCAGAATGTCATGATTTTAAAGATGTTTGCTGTTTTTAATGAAATACAATTATCTAACATTTTCCTCAGATTCTCCTAAAAACACCTCAGCGTCCATCAGTCCATCAGGTTTGGTGTCAGCAGGTATTCATGTGAACCTGACCTGCTCCAGCAGAGCCAATCCTCCTGTCAGCAGCTTCACCTGGTTCAAGATCAGCAGAGATGGACCCATGATCGTATCTGAAGGAGAGTTTTACAGCTTTAATGTCACAGAGGGAGGAGTTTATTACTGTGTGGCCATGAATGATCTCAGTAATCAGACATCACCACTGATCCATTTGAGGGTTGCAGGTAAATTTAGAACTGAATCATCACATTTGTATCCAACATGCTCTCCTTTTCGATCTGTCGGGTTATTTGTTTGTTTTCACTGAAAAACAATTCTTACTGAATTCATGTGTAATAATGCTACATAAATAAATGAAACAAAGACGTTCACATTAGAGGTTACAATATTAAATTAAAGTGCAGGATATCTTACAGCCATGAAAAGCTTTTTCCATCTAGTAGCAGGTGATCATGATGTCTTGTTCCAGAAAATCTGATTTCCGATCTGTTTGGGGTTGATGTCCACATTACATTGAAGATCCTGGGAATCGTGCTGCTCTGCAGTTCAGTCATCATCTTTGAGTGGTGAGACAAACTGTCTTAAGAAATTAAGATTTGTGGCTTATGTTATTCATCTAATTGCATTTTTATTTTTACAGTGTAAGTGTTTGATTCTTATTTCTTTTATCTGATCTCTTTTTCTTTCAGCTGGTTAAAGTCAAGATGCTTCAACAAACAGGTGAAGGTGAGTTACTAGATGAGGACAGGTTCATCATTCTTTCTACAAAATGAGATTGAAGCACGTGTTATAAAAGAGGGAAGTTATCTGAGTAGCTTTCTTTGAAGATTCGATCAACACAGTCACATAAAATAATTGATCCAGAGAAAATGATGTTCAGATATTCAGGTCCAACAGCAGCGACAGGAGACCAGATGGTAACAGTGAAAAGTGTTTCAGGAAAACTTATACTGACTTTGATTTGCAGAGATAAACTCCAAGTGTTGCTGGTTTGTCTCTTGTAGCTGCATCAAAGTCACCACACAGCACTGACACCGCTCTCTCTGTGTTGTTTCATTCAAACAGGACGCAGAAGAAGCAGACTATGTCAACAGAGTGGTTATGATTCAAGCTTCATGAAGGAGAAGAGGATGACTTCATGTTCATCTTAAATGCAATATCTCTATTTCTCTTTTCTGTATTAAATGTTTTTTCTTTGCAGCAGGTTAGTGATGAACAAAGGATGGGATACGACAGGAAGGATGTTTTTGTTCAAAGGCAGATAACATAAAAATACTGTAATGTACTGCAGCCAGATCATTACACTGTGAAGCACTGTGCTGGTCTATGGTATTGTTTTTTAAATTATTTTTTATATTAGCTTCTTTTATAATAATAATACATTTAATTTCAAAGCACTCCATGTCACCTTACAAAGCAGAGATAAAAACAACAGAGTAACAATACATCGATCAAATTAACATTAAAAAGACAAATTTACAGAGTATGAAATCTTTGTGAGATAGGATGGAAAATGATCAGACAGAAAATGCCCATTTTATAAGATGTGTTTTGAGATGAGATTTAAAAATAGAGAGAGAGTCAATATTACGGATGTGTGGAGGGAGGGAGTTCCAGAGGCGGGGGGGCAGAGACGCTGAAGACCCTGGACCCCATGGTGGACAGGCGGGCGGGTGGTGCAGTGAGTTGAATGGAAGAAGAAGACCTGAGAGTGAGGGTGTTCTGTAATAAATGAATTAACTTAATGTACTATTGCTGTTTTATAGGCTCCTTCTATGATCTTTATTAGTTAATCATCTGTATTATGTGTGATTTACGTCATGAAAAGCTTGCTAGTATGCAGGAAGAGGAAAGTAGTCTGTTCTCTACTTTCCCACTTAAATGTATAAGGAGATATGTTTTAATGTAATGCTGTGGCCTTATTCATGAAGCCTCCTAAATACTAAAAGTTGCTCCTAGTGACAACTTCTAAGAATTTCCCCTTAAAGTTAAGACTAGATCATTGTAATAATTAAACTCATTCACAAAGTGTCTTAGCCCTTAAGAGTCCATCTTAGACTTTTGTCAGTGCAAAGTGAGACATGCATGTTGAGTTCCTGTTTACCTCCACAGGTAAATCCAATATCTAATAAATGCTGATATAACTCTCATCATGTGTCCATTTGAATAATTATCACACGTGTTAATTTCATAGTGTTCATATTTACATAATGTCTGACTCGATTCTATGATAGGGCCCTATGGATTTCACTGTCTGTCTATGTCCATTATCACTAGAGAGCACTTCTCTCCATTATTTGGATCAACCAATCACAGCTTCTGAAAAAATAATCCTCTGTAGGATTGTGATTGAAGTGAAGTTAGGAGGTCTCTGAGAGGATTCTCAGAATGTTTGTGAATATGGGCCCTGATGTTTAACTTTCTATATCTGAATGTTCTGAAAAACAGAAGTTTCGGCCCAGGTGACAAAGTACTAATGTTGTTGCCCATTCTCAGTTCTGCTCTGCAGGCTCGTTACAGCGGCCCCTATGTAATAAAGGACAAAATTAATGACCGGGATTACACAGTAGCCACTCAACAACGCAGGCGACGTAATAGATTATGTCACATTAACATGTTAAAGCCCTACATTGAGAGACATGCGGCTCCTTTACTCCCCCTCGGTGAAGTGAGAAAAGGAGTTTTGGCGCAGTCCAGTGCTGAACTTATCGATCGGGTCAAAGCGGCACCGGAGCTGTCCATCTGAGATGTTGTCCAAACTTGATGCTTGTTTTCCGTATTTAAATCAGGTCCAACGTGAGAATGTGCTTAATTTAATAAAATCTCATAATTCCTTGTTTTCTGATGTTCTGACTCAAACTCATGTGTTAGAGCACGACATTGATGTGGGGGATTCAACCCCCAAAAAACAACACGCTTACAGAGTCAACCCTGACAAACGTCTCCGTCTACAGAATCAGGTTGACTACATGCTGGAGTCCCAGCTGTAGTTCGTGGAGTTCGCCGTGCCTCCTTGCGGGTAAATCTGACGGCTCTGATCGTTTCTGTACGGATTTCTGGAAAGTGAACGGAGTCACTAAACCGGATTGTTATCGTCTGCCTCGAGTTGAGGATTGTGTTGACCATGTCGGTCGTGCTAACTTTGTAACAAAACTCGATCTACTAAAAGGCTACTGGCAGGTGCTGTTAACTCCTCGAGCAAAGGAAATTTCTGCGTTTGTTACGCCTGACTCTTTTTTGCAGTATACGATGATGTCGTTCGGTGTGCGAAATGCGCCTGCAACCTTTCAGCGCCTGGTTAATACAGTGCTCTCAGGTGTGGGGGATGTGAGGCGTACCATGACGACATTGTGGTGTACTCGAGCACCTGGGACGAACATATACAACAACTGCAGACGGTGTTTGACAGGCTGCGTGAAGCTAATCTCACACTAAATTTAGCAAAATGTGAATTTGGCCAGGGTACTGTTACATTTCTGGGAAAAATCGTCAGTCAGGGGCAAGTCCAGCCGGTGCACTCTAAAGTAGAGGCTATCCTGTCATTCCCTGCTCCTTCTTCGCGACTTGAGCTCCGCCGTTTTTTGGGGGATGGCAGGGTATTATCGTAGCTTCTGTAACAACTTCTCTGCTGTTGCGGCTCTGCTCACCGACCTGTTGAGTCCCAAGAAACGTTTCAAGTGGTCTGATAGTTGTCAGGGCGCGTTTGACTGCGTAAAGGCCTTAATGACTCATGCTCCGGTTTTAGCTGCGCCTGTGTTTGATCGCCCTTTCAAAGTTGCGGTTGACACGAGTGACGGTAGGAGCGGGTGCTGTCCTCCTTCAGGATGGACACGATGGAGTTTAACACCTGGTCTCCTATTATTCAAAAAAATCTAACCGTCATCAGCGAATAGAGAAAGAGGCTCTAGCACTTATTTTGGCGTTAAACATTTTGAAGTTTATCAGTGTCATGGATGCCAGGTCAGGCTACTGGGCTTTCAAGCTCACAGAGGAATCATCCAAGTTGACCACCTTCAACACTGTTTTTGGACGATACAGATTTCTTGGCTAATTACTTGTCAAAGTTTGCCCCCATGCTCTCAGACATCAATGCCCTCATGCGACACCTTTTAAAGGAGTCAAGTGAGTTTGTTTGAGATACATAACACAACGAATCATTCAGGAAAATGAAGGAGCTAGTCCAGGCGTGGGCAAACTACGGCCCGCAGGCCATATACGGCCCGTTGGGCTTTTTAATCCGGCCCGCCGAACTTGTCCAAATTATATTATTATTAAATAAAATTTTATTATAATTAAACCTTGTTTGTTTTCCCCTGTAATGCCCGCGTTTCCCCAATAGATGGCGCACTTCAGAGTGTGGTGTATTACGCCCTTCTTCACTTTTTCGCTTTGCCCTATGAACCCGTATGAGCCCTTCTGTAAAAATGAGCGGACCAAAGAAAAGAAAAGTGGACAGTGAATGCCGAGTGTTTAATATGGAGTGGACAACAAAATATTTTTTCACTGAAGTCCGATCAAAGGCTGTATGCCTGATATGCCAAGAAACTGTCGCATTTTTCAAAGAGTACAATATCAGCCGTCACTTTGCTACGAAGCATGCTAACTACGCTAGCAAGCAGTCCCCGCAAGAACGGGCGGCTACGGCTCAGAGGTTGAAGGATAATTTACAGACTCAGCAACATTTTTTTCACCAACAAACTGCGATTCAAGAGTCAACTACCAAGGCAAGTTTTTTGCTGGCATTCAAATTAGCAAAGGCTAGCAAGCCTTTCTCCGAAGGCAAGTTTTTAAAAGAATGCATGGTAGAGACAGCAGGTCTCTTGTGTCCGGAGAGCCAAGGCCAGTTTGAAAAAATTTGTTCATCACGCAGGACTGTGACTCGCCGTGTGGAACTGATTGACGAAGATATAGCAAGCGAATTACACAAAAAGGCTGAGTCCTTTAAGTTATATTCACTAGTGCTGGATGAAAGTAATGACGTAAAAGACACTGCTCAGCTCCTCATTTGTATCCGAGGGATTAATGACAGTTTTGAGATAACGGAGGAGTTTTTGACCATGGAGTCCCTGAAAGGAAAAACGCGAGGAGAGGACTTGTATAACCAGGTGTCTGCTGTCATCGAGAGAATGAAGCTACCTTGGAGTAAACTTGCCAATGTCACAACGGATGGATCGCCAAATTTAACTGGAAAACATGTTGGGCTGCTGAAAAGAATCCAGGATAAAATGAAACCAGGATGTTATTTTCCTTCACTGCATCATCCATCAGGAATCTGTGTAAGTCTGTATTGCAGCTTAATCATATCGTGAATCCAGTTGTAAAACTTGTTAACTTTATACAAGCAAGGGGACTTCAGCATTGTCAGTTTATTATGTTCCTGGAGGAAACTGATGCGGACCATCAGGACTTACTGTACCACTCTCGTGTCCGCTGGTTAAGTTTGGGCAAAGTGTTTCAACGAGTGTGGGAGCTGAAAGAGGAGATCAGCGCATTTTTGGAGTTAATGGGGAAATCCGACAAATTTCCTGAGCTAAGCGACAAGAACTGGCTTTGTGACTTTGCATTTGCTGTGGATATATTTTCACACATGAATGAGTGTAATTAAATGAATGCATTTGGAAATCAATTTGTACAATGAGCCTTGCATATTCATGCTTTGCTACCTGTTAAAGGCCAAATCCTTTCATGTAATGGCTTTTACATGTCATTTATGTTAGTTCACACAAACACTCCATCCATCTGTTCCTGGCCCGGCCCCTCTGTCAAATTTTAGAACCCATTGTGGCCCGCGAGTCAAAAAGTTTGCCCACCCCTGAGCTAGTCACAGGTGAACCAGGTCCGATGCTAGCCTACTTTGACCCAAGCAAAGAGCTCAGGTTGCAAGTTGACGCCTCGTAGTATGGACTAGGTGCAGTCCTACTGCAAGAAGGAAAGCCTATTGGCTATGCATCTAAATCATTATCGGACAGCGAAGTCAACTATGCTCAGATTGAAAAAGAGCTGTACGCCATTTTGTTTGGATGTAAACATTTCCACCAATATGTCTATGGCAGTCACGTCATCATGGAAAGTGACCACAAACCACTTGAGTCCATCATGCGAAAGCCACTGGCAGCAGCGCCTCCACGGTTACAGAGGATGATACTTCAACTTCAGAGATATGATTTCACCATCATCCACAGACCAGGCAAAGACATTCTTGTTGCAGATACCCTCTCCAGGAAGTCACTGTCTGACCACGACGACACCCTCAGAGAAGGTATGGACATGCAGCTGCACACAGTGTACAGTAACTTACCTATTAGCGACACCAGGCTACAAGAAATCAGAGCAGAGACTGAAAAAGACACACAGCTTCTAACAAATACGATCAAAATGGATGGCCAGATGAGAGGAGACAATGCACTGTAAGCATCACAGAGTACTGAAATCATCGTGATGAGCTGTCTCTGATGAACGACATCATCTTCAAAGGTGAGAAAATCCTCATCCCTGCCTCACTACGCACAAAGATGTTGTCTCGAATACATGCCTCTCACTTGGGCAGAGAAAAATGTAATCAGAGAGCCTGGATATCCTGTTTTGGCCCGGGATGAACAAGCAGGTTGAGGAAATGGTTGGAGAGTGCCCCACCTGTCTCGAGCACAGACCCTCAAACACTAAAGAGCCCCTTGTAAACCACAAGATCCCTGATAGGCCATGGCAAACAATTGTTATATATGTGTTCACCTGGAACAATGAGAACTACATAGTCACAACCAGAGATGTAAAGTAACTACATTTAACATTTACAAGTAACATTACATTTACTCGCGTTACTGTAATTGAGTAGTTTTTTGCTGTACTTACTACTTTTTAAGTCGTTTTTAAAATCTGTACTTTTACTTTTACTTACGTAGGTTTTCTGTTAAGTTTTGTAATTCGCTACATTTTAAATCGCATCCGTTACTGAGTAAAAAAAAATAGGCCTGCTATGAATGATTTTCCTTCATCGCACCGGAGCGACGACAGACAGAGAGAGAGAGAGAGAGAGAGAGAGACAGAGAGAGTGAGAGAGAGTGAGAGACAGAGAGAGAGACAGACAGAGAGAGAGACAGAGAGAGTGAGAGACAGAGAGAGAGTGAGAGACAGAGAGAGAGAGAGAGAGAGACAGACAGACAGAGAGATAGAGTGTGAGAGACAGAGAGAGAGAGAGACCCTTTTCTTTGCTCGGTGCCACTTCAGCTAGTGCAGCACGGATAAGCACCTCCACTTCTGTGGGTCTACCTGCTGAAGGTGTTTATAAACTAAAAGTTGGCTGAGTGCTCTTTCTCACTACAGCCTTTGCGACTACAATCGCCGCTGCAGCTCTGCTGCAGCTCCGAGCAATAAACACATTTAATTCCGGAAAGTTTTTCACAATAAAAGTCCCCTATTACCATCTCTGTGATGTGCTTTTATTTTGAAGCACACGTAAGAGGAAGTTGGGTGTTGTAAGCTGCTGTATCTTAACACATCTCAGATGCGTGAAAATAAATACTTCAAACCAAACAGACTCAGTTAGAAGCTTCAGTAGTCTGCTAATAGGTAAACAAACAGTGACTAAAACATCTAATATAATCTCATACAGGCTCCTTTTAGAACAATAAATGGATTATCTTTCATCTCAGGTTTAGTTGCAGCTACATCAGCCTTTAAGGCTGCATTTGAGACTAAGAATAACAAAACTAAAAACACTAAAATACTCTACACTGTTTATGACTGAGACAAAGACCCCTTTAGTATTTTCTTAAATAGTAAATAAACATTTCCCTTCATAAAACAGCTGATTATTTGAACATATAAGCCTTGAATATGTATCCATTATTTATATTTTGTTTTTGTCAATGGGGTAGAAAAGAAAATGTTTATCTGTTGTGGCCAAATGGCCATGTGAATTATTTACAGTTAAAAAATCGAAAAGAGCCAAACATTAATGAATTTAGAATTATTGGTTTTTATTGTTGTTTATACTGGCTTATTTTGGTTTTACATTTTGTTAACTGATTTGGGGGTATTTGTGCATTATTTCTCCCTCTTTGGGGCGGAGCCGCGGCGTATCGGCAGTGTAATTTAAGTTGATTAAGGACACATGGGGTGAAGGTGAGAGTGGGGAAGCGGAACAGTTTTTTGACTGCAAAGGGCCGCTTAGGATATACGTGATATAGCGATGTGATTTGTTTATTTTATTTTGTAAAGTTTAGTTTTTGCTGAAAAGTTTTCTATTAATAAATGTAGCTTATAAGTTGACTTTGGATCCGCGGCTGCCTTTTGTTTTTATTTGATAGCGTGTTAAACCCGCTCAGCAATGGCTTACCTAATTGATTTTGTTTGAAGCCATCACATTATCTGAAAAGATAAACTTTGCCTTTAATTAAAAAAAACTTTGAGATTAATATCCTCTCGTCCTTTTTCACTACACACGAGAGACGAGTTGTTAAAAAAAAGTACATTTTAAACAAGTTACTTTTTACTTTTACTTGAGTACATTTTTAAACTGGTACTTTTACTTGTACTTAAGTATATCTTAAGTATATTAGTACTCTTTACACCTCTGGTCACAACAGACTATTACAGTAGGTACTTTGAACTTGACAAGCTACACAGCACAACATCCTCTGCTGTCATTCACAAACTGAAATCAGCTTTTGCCAGACACGGCATACCAGAGACTGTTGTATCAGATAGTGGCCCCCAGTACAAGTGTAAAGAATTTGAAACCTTTGCAAAAACATGGGAGTTTAACCATATCACCACAAGTCCATACTATCCCCAGAGCAATGGTCTTGCAGAAAAATCTGTGCAAATTGCCAAGTCACTCCTGAAAAAAGCCAAAGCTGATCACATGGCTGCCTGTCTGAGTCTCCCAGAGTACCGCAACACACCGGTTGATAAATTCTGATCATCAGCTCAGCTACTTATGAGTCGTCGCTTACGCTCCATCCTACCCAACACCCACAAGCAGCTTCAGCCCAAGGTCGTCAGCCAACAAAGTGCTCATACCAGGAGAGCTCACCAGCAACAAACCCAGAAACGATATTATGACAGGTCAGCCAAGCAGATGACACAGCTGCACAAAGGACAAAACATCCGTTTCCAAGATCCAGGATACTGGAAGCCTGCAGTCATCGTTCAGCCTGCTGACACTAACAGATCTTACCACATACACACACCTGAAGGACAAGAGTACAGGAGAAACAGACGTCACCTTCTTGTCACAAAAGAAACACCCAACACACACACAGACAGACAACCTGATGACAACGAGCAGCAAACACCACACAGTCCCACATCACTCACCTCACAGATCACAAGTGAAACTGTCCCTCAAACAGTTCCTCACACTGTCCCTTACCAGACCAGGTACGGACGAGAGATAAAGCCCAGGTCTGTTTTGGACTTATAAACTAATGTAAAAGGGTGTAGGCAGATCGCTGCCCTTAAAGAAATAAAAAAATGTTCATTGGTTATATGCTGTGATGTATTCTGATGCAGAGTTGATTTTACTAAACATTTTGATTTGGGTTTATTCACTAACAGCACATTATGCCATGTATACTGTAATTACAAGTATGTGTTACGTTTATCTTTTCTAAAAGGGGGGTGTAATATTCTCAGAATATCATTGTGGTTGCTTAGCAACACTGTTGTGTTGTAAGTTAGTAACATGTGTTCCTATTGGTTGCTGACTGAGCCTGATTGTGATTGGTCCGCAGGGTATGCAGATGGAGCCTGTTCTATTTAGTATGTGTGAGAAGTTCACCTTCCTAGTAAGACTTCAGCAGAATGTACAGAGTACACGACTGCAAATAAAGATTCAGTTAAAGCACGTCGTCGTAACAGATACAAAACAAGACGGGTAACTGCCGGTAATGAGAGGGAGATTGCCTGCACAGAAAACCACACCCACATGCAATCACACAGCCATGCACCTCAGGACACACAGGAGAGGAGAAACAGAGAGAAATTAATAACACATACAAGAGAGTAAGGGAGGGGGACTGCAATGAGTTAAACCAGAACACTCTAAGTGCAAGGAAACGCCCGTGTGAAAAGTGTTTGTCACTGTGTGGTTCATGACCACTTCTCTGGTTAAAGAGAAATGGTTTAAAGTGAACTGATGATGCTGTTTAAGAAGTGTGATAAGACATGTAAGTACAAAGGAGAAGTTGTATTTACATTTTCTTAAATTTACTGAGAAGTCTAATGTATGTTGTATTCAATATTCTACTAAATTATACACTCATATTAAAACATGAAAACAATAAAATAAACAACCTCAACATACGGCCAAAGCTTGGGGTGTCCAGTTCCTCAGATGGTAGAGCACGTACCATTTAAAGTCCTGATCACAGTGAGTGGACCAGGTTCAGTTCTGCTCCCTTTACTGTTATTCTCTCTCTACCTCAACTTAACTGTCCATCTTACACTGCACCTATCCAAAAAAAGCAAAATAGAAAATAGTTTTAACGAAAAAAAAACAACAGAAGCAAACTTCCTCATTGACACAGAAGGGAGGATAAAGACGTTGATGTTTTTGTGTCTGAGCATGACATTGTGTAGGACTGTGCTGGTTTCTTTTTATTAGCTTCAATGTTGTTTCCTTTGTATGGAAAGCTTTCAATGTTCTAAACAGAAATAAGGATGAATGAAAAGAGACATTTGAGATGATGAAAATACAAAAATGACTTTTCCAGTTTTATGTGTTTTGAGGGTTTGAATCCAAATCTGTTTTCCATATGTAATAAAAAGATTAGTGACAGTATAGTCCTCCTTCAAGCGGGCGGCCTGTGGCTCTTTTCCTGCTGTACTGCTTCACTGACAAAGTAGATAAGGTACACATTAAGATTGTAACAATGAGTGATGTTGTTCACATAAAATGTTGCACCAAATAGCATTAACGTCAAAACAAAATATGACATTAAAAGTGACTGTGAGCATGTTCCAGTTTGTTTTAAGTTTTGTGCGCCCTGTGGAAAAGTATGGAGTGTGAAGTCTCTTTTAGAGGACTGATGATCTGGATTTGTTAATCCCCAAGAGTCTGTATCTGGATCAGGATGATTAAATCCATGATTGATCTAAAAAAGGGATTAAAAATGAGCTGGATCACATGACCCGACATAGAAAGAACCAAATCTGGATCATTCTTATTCACATTAAACCTTTTAAACCAACAGGCCCTCTAGATAAGACAAAGATACAACAACAGCTTGAGGGCCATGTTGCTCGTTTGTTAGAGCATGTACCATTTAAAGCATGAGTCCTTATCTCAGTGGACCAGGTTCAGTTCTAACCTGGGTCCTTTAGTGGATGACGGTCTCTCTCTTCCTCGTCTTAACTGTCCATCTTTAGTTGATGCTACCAAAAAAGGTAAAAAATTTAAATAAAACAGAAGATGTGTCAAACACTAACTTCCTCATTCTCACTGTACAAGAAGAAAGGAAGAAATCTTTTGTGGTTTTTGTGTCTTAACAGCGAGGTGACTGGTTTGTTACAGTTCTGCTGAAATTTAAAAATCATCTTTTTTCTACATTTTCTCTGTTTAAGCTCCTGGAGGTTTGTTTGGTAAGAACAGCTATGACTGCTATTTATGTTTTATCATTTTAGTTTTCAGCAGCTTTTATTTTCTTTCAGTGAAAATGACTGTTTTGTTAATCCAACTCTTTAACTAGGACTTTGAAGAGTAACTTAGTTTTTAATTCCAGGTGATGGGTGTTACTGCAGTCCTGTCAGTGAACATGGTAACAGCCATCATGTTACTGACTGTCTTCTCTCTTTCAGGTGAGCTGTTTGTTCACTTACTTTCATTCAAAGATGTTTAATCTGTACAGTTTGAACTTCCTGTAGAAACAAAGCAGAGAGAAGAGTGCAGATAGAGTTTCTTCTTTCATCTCTTCATGTCCTGACTGAAAAGTGAAATGTTTTAGACTGACTTTGTGAACAAGAGAGAAAAAGACCAGAGCACACCACATTACTTCTTAGACTCTCATTAACATCCTCTATATGAAGATCCTGCTTCACATTATAATAACTGATGGTCTGCTTTACAGAAGCGTTGGATGAATGTGTAACTACGTCAGCGCTCTTCATCACTACACCAAAGAAGATGGAAGCACTGAGTGGAACTTGTCTGAAAATCCCATGTAGCTTTAGTGTTAAAAATGAAAGAGAGTTTGACAACACAAGAGAAACATTTGGAATATGGTTTAAAGAAGAAGACAGAGAGACCTATCCAAACAATGTGGTTTTTAACAGTCGTCGCGCAGTGAACAAATTTCAAATGAACATAACTGGAAACTTGAGAATGAAAAACTGCACCACTCTGATTTACAACATGAAGACGACATATGAAGGCGTATACTACTTCAGAATCATGAACGGACCTTTCAGGGCAAATGCTCATTGTGATCCTCTTCACATAAAAGTCAAAGGTAAGAGAGTTTCATTTTCTTTTAATCAGACTATAAAGGTTTTATTAAGAAACAATAAATCATTGTCATAGCACGAGTTGAACTCTGATTAAATACTGAGACTCTTTTTACTGGTTGAGATTGAAGGGTCCAATCTTGACACACTAAGAAGGAGAAAAACATTTTAATTTCAAGTTTTTAATTACAGTGCTGTCAGCTTTTGCCTTAACATCATCAAATTGTTAATTAAAAGTATTTCTTTCGGGGAAAAATCTATTTATTAATGATATAGGTATCATGATATAAAATGATCAGTATTACCATTTTCTTATAAGTATCCTACCGTTCTTACAAAGTACACACACATTTTTATATATGACATTACAAACCTTCTCCATGAAGTTTCCATGACAGAATATTAACGTGGTAATGATGACAGGCGGTGGCTGGAAGTTTGGGAAGAATATAGTAGAAAATCATTTTAGAAAGGACAGTCACTGTCAGCTAGTCTATTGGTTAAAGTAATCTTTGTTTGATTTGAACACACAGATTCTCCTCTGAGTCTCAAACTAATCATCTCAGGAGATCTGAAAGAGAAGGAGTCTGTCACTATAACCTGCTCAGCTTCCACTCCCTGTCCACTCTCCCCTCTTAAACTCACCTGGACTCTCAAACAAGACTCTCTCAACAACATGGAGGAAAACTCAGATAAAACCTTCACGACTAAAATCCAGGAGAAGATCACTCTGACGGACAAACATGATGGATACAACATCACCTGTTCTGCCACATATCTTGTGAATGAAGGAAAAGAAGTCAAGACAGCAGAGGAGACACAGACTCTCAGAGTTTCATGTGAGACAACCAGAGATTGTTATTGGATCCTGTCAGAATGTCATGATTTTAAAGATGTTTGCTGTTTTTAATTAATTATGTTTATCTAACATTTTCCTCAGATTCTCCTAAAAACACCTCAGCGTCCATCAGTCCATCAGGTTTGGTGTCAGCAGGTATTCATGTGAACCTGACCTGCTCCAGCAGAGCCAATCCTCCTGTCAGCAGCTTCACCTGGTTCAAGATCAGCAGAGATGGACACATGATCGTATCTGAAGGAGAGTTTTACAGCTTTAATGTCACAGAGGGAGGAGTTTATTACTGTGTGGCCATGAATGATCTCAGTAATCAGACATCACCACTGATCCATTTGAGGGTTGCAGGTAAAAACTAGAGTTGAAAAAGCTTCTCTTCTTTTATTTTAATTTCTTCTTTTTTGTTGTTTTCTGCTTGTGCATTTTGGTCGGTTATTTTCATCTCTTTTTGAATGTACCCTCTTTACTGCATTGGTATCAAACAGTTTAACAAATGATCGCTGCAATATTAACTCTAAATGTCTGCATACCACCCAACCTTTCTTTAATTCAGATATCACAAAAGCAAAACTATGTGGGAGATGCAATTATATGTTTAAACACTTTAGACGGCAAAAACAAAACAAAACAGAAACGAGTAGGAACTAGTGACATAATGTGTGTGTGTGTGAGTGTGTGTGTGTGAGTGTGTGTGTGTGTGTGTGTGTGTGTGTGTGTGTGTGTGTGTGTGTGTGTGTGTGTGTGTGTGTGTGTGTGTGTGTGTGTGTGTGTGTGTGTGTGTGTGTGTGTGTGTGTGTGTGCGCGTGTGGGAGGAGAAAATGTAAGAAGTAGTGTGTAAGATAAATTTGGGCTAGATAAAGAATGAATAGAGAGACAAAAATAAACAAGTTAATAAAATCCCCTACCCTACCTCAGTCAGCCTGCGGAGGGGGCCGGCTGATGACTGATGGCTCAAAGTCCCTCTTAGGAGAGTACCTACTCTGAAACAGGAACTAAAGAGGTTCCTCTTAACGGGTTCTAGGAACTAAAATAGTTCATAGTTCCTGCAGTTCAGAATCAATAAAAAAGTGTTAGGGTTCAAACAGTTCCTAGAACTATGACAAAGTTCCTGCGGTCTGAAAACACCTTTTGTCCTTTTTACTAATAATACTACCAGAAAGAAAATAGTAATAATAATTTAAGAAATAATATTAATGATTATTATTGTTATTATTACAAAAACAACAAAAGCATTAATAATAATAAAAATAACGACAACTCCACTTGTTTTTCACTAAACAGAGAAACCTGTTGATGCTCCTCTTTGGGGTTCAGCTTTTGGGATCATTGTCGTAGTCGTCTGCCTCGCTGTCTGTATTTGGTAAGTATCACAAATGAGTCTGTCATCTGCTGTCATTGTTTTCTAACAGAGGAGCAGTGCCTTTGCATTATACTGATGAATAAATCTCCCAAAAGGGAAAAAAAAAGTTGTTTCCTAACTTTGATCTTCTAGTTTCCAATCAGAAGTATCTCCTAATGTGGACTAGTTCAGTAAGTCTCTATAAGCAGCACACTCTAATTCACCAACACCAGTATAACCATGATCTCTATTGTCTTTCAGGTGGTTAAAGTGGAAACATCAAACTCCCCAACAGAACCAGGTGGGAACATACTTAACTCATACTTCAACACTGAACACTCTGTTATGTTTTAATATATCTGTTGACATTGACTGTGTCCTGCTGTGAGAAAGCAAAAGTCTTTATTCTAAGCAGGCAATACGTCAGAGGTCAGCTGGTGGTGGAAATATGAGTTGTAGTAGCAGTTTATTCAATCAGTGATTATTTATCTCCATAAAGATATACATAGACGTTATACTCAAGTTAAAAATTAAAAAAAACAAATCAAAGAGGTGTAGGCTGAAACTTAAGTTTACTGTCTATACCTTGTTAACCCTTTAACTTCAATGTTTAAATAACACCATTAAAAAAAATAAGTTTCAAACATTTCATAGAAAATAAAACAAACTGGAGTTCAAAAACATTTCATAACAATCAAGTAGGAAGCCAAAAAACAAGACAGCATGTCATTTGTATTTTACCGGTATCCGTGCTCTTTTAGTTTCTTCGAATTAATAAACTCATATAAATGTATAAATGGTGCATTGGTTGGTTCACAGTACATCTACTAACATTTTTTTCTCTCTTCTTTAACTAAACAATAAACAGGTATTGTTCTTATATGTGGTACCTCATACCTCCACACAGTCGGTCATATAATGAGCTCTGATGCAGAATATCCTCACTTTTATTTAATATGACAATGTAATGTGAAATTTTAGATTTAATTTATGCAGCTTCAAAAAAAGTTTATCATCAATGATCCCACCATGAAATGTGTTTTCATTTTCCCTTTCTATATCGCAACATCTTTAATCTGGATTTTAACTTGACTTTTGAGTTTCCAGTTGACAAAAATTTACACTCATAACATGTTAATGGCAAACCATTTCTGAATACTTTCAATGCACTTTCCACTGTAGAAGCTGTTCAGATATATTCCAGAGCAGTAAAGATCATCAGTAAATAATACACATTTTAAAAGTTAAGAAACTTCACAGATGTCATTAATATACAGAATTTAAAGAATTCAGGACCTACAACCCACCCTTGAGGAACCCCACAAGTAACCTTTAATCTTTTAGATTTGGATTATTTTGTTGTACATACTGATTTCTTTCATCAAGGTAACTTTTCACCTAGCATCATTAGAAAGAATAGTAAAGTGAATATTTGGTTTAAATTTGTGCATTAACAGTTTGCTTTGTTAGATAGAGATAAGTTGATACAAATATTTACCCTACGTGACTGCCAGATGTTACAATAGATGACTATCATTTTAGATTGCAAATATATGAGTTATTGAGACAAACTTAAAAAAATCAAGCCCTGGTAGACTCTCAGACGTTTTCTCACTTAGGGAGACAACATAGCACCTGCCTTTAAGATGTTTTCTTATTTGATTTCAGAGACAAGGAGATGGCGTACTGGCTACTTATCAACCACCGAATGAAACAGAGGAAACCATCCATTACGGGGAGATCAACTTTTCAGTGCGGGGACCTGAACAGCTCTCTGTCTCAGTGCAGGACAGTGGACAGCAGCAGGATACGCTGTATGCACAGGTCAGAGCGTCCAAGCCAGCAAGCAGCCGAACACAGCCTGCTGACGGCCCAGAAGATGTCTACGCTCAAGTGAAGAAAAAATGAGTGGATTAAATGCATTTCATCAAGTTTCATTATACAACTTTTTTTTGTTCCTTTTTTTTATTGCTCATGTTTTATCTAGTTGAGCACAGCGTTAGGTCAGGAAGGCCACGGAGTCACACTCTACTATCATGCCAGACTTTTAGTAACAACTGATTTCATGCAAACCTCACCACCAGCTGATTTCCTTCAAAGGATCCTAGATTGGCCAAATGGTACTTATGCCACCTTATTTTAACTGTTCTAGCCTGCCTACTATTTGCTGCTCCCTCTGCAAGCCACATTTGCAACTCTCCTCCACCCCAGCTCCTCCTTTCATGCTGTTCAGACTTAATCAATGTCATGCTGTTGTCATTGATGCCTGCTCTGTTTGGCTTTGCTGCTTCTCTCCCTGCCTTATGCCTTCCATGTAATCATGTGGAAGGGCAGGGAGATCCCAGACCAGAGCCATACTGCCAAATATAAATAATTACAATGAAGTATATTTTTCATGACAAAGGGGTCCTGACTGAAATCTTGTTGCTGTGTAATATTCAGCCTCTTATATACTGTATGTGCAACTAAAACATACAGAAGTCTATTAGGGACTTTTTTTTATATTAAACTAACTTCAAGCAGTTGCAGTCCACATTTACTTTATTTTATTACCCTTTAATTTTAAATGTTTAGTTTTATTGTAAAATGCTTTAATTTGATCGTTTTTGACGAGGCATGTTCCATCACTTCTCTTTTATTTCCATTTTCTCACCTTGTTTGTTTCCCATGTTTTTATTTGTGTTTTTTTTTTTTTTTAAACTTCAAAAATAAGCACGAGGCAAAGTTTCTGCTTTTGAAGATATTTATTCATTGCACTGTAATAAAAACCTTGTCTCCTCAAAATACCTAATAATCTCAGTCGCACTTATTGGTCCAACATTTTATATTTATGTGTAAACATCACCTGAAATCAAGGAATTGAATCACAAACATTACAAAAGTGGAAAAATGGATTATGCATAGTATACGTTGGGCACATGAATTAATATATTGACTACTTACAGGACTTTTTATTTTGTGTATATGTGAATATTAAGAGTGTTCTGTTGCACTTTTAATAAAGCATCCTTAAACAACTGATGCTTAAAATTCATTTGAAATCTTTTTGTAAATAAAATGTTAAAAACTCATCCATCTCTGTCAGAATTTTGCTAAATCTTTGGGTATTAGCCTGTAAACATTAGAGGTCTAGAAACTGTATTGCTAAATGTCACAAAGGCCCTACAGAGTCAGGGTGACTGGGCTTTAGGACCATGCCAGGTTATGTGAGAGAATAGAGGTAGACATATGCTTCTCTTGATGACAAGTTTAACAACTACAAACAAATCTAACCTTCATGTTGCAAAGCAAACCTGTCCCTCAGTGATGCAGCATTCATGTCAAGTAGTGTCAATGTGTAGGATCTGCATCGTAGATTATTTTCACTAGAATCACTGACTGTGTTCACAGAGAAAGAACATCTGTCTTCACTTTTCCTGAACTGAACCCCTTCAAATGTTAACTTCTCTGTGTATGTGAACCCAGCCAGTGACTCTGGTTGCACCCTGATGGTCTAAATGTTGAGTCAGTGACCACCTCCCTGTTTCTGGATGGACTTCATGTTAGTAGGTTTTTAATTGTGCACTCTGTCCTCCAGAGCCTTCAGCTCAGCCTCCACCTGAGCTGGCAGATCAGCTCCAACCTGCTGACTGAAGTAAGCTCTCAACTCTTTTGTCTCCTTCTGCCAGAAAGGCACGGGCACGTCAAACAGAGCACCCATATCCACGTTGCCACTCAGACCTTTAGTGTCGACGGCGCCATCTACTGGCAGCCAGCCGATAATGCTCTTCTTGGCAGCTTCATCCTCACTCTCCCTGCCGCAGCGCTTGAAGATCCACTCCAGCACGCGGGCATTTTCACCAAATCCGGGCCAGAGGAAGGAGCCAGATGCAGGGTCCTTCCTGAACCAGTTAACATGGAAGATCTTGGGTAAATGAGTGGGGCCCTTCCTGCGCTCCATGCTCAACCAGTGAGCGAGGTAGTCACCAAAGTTGTAACCGAAGAATGGACGCATGGCAAAGGGGTCATGCATAATGACCTTTCCTGAAGGAAACATGACATCCTTTAGCAGTAGTTATAGTAACTTCCTCACCATCCTATCTTCAAAGAACAACTCTTAAATGATTTGTGTGAGGTTGTACCTTTATGCTCAGCAGCTGCCGTGGCCTCTGACCTCATGGCTGCTCCAACAAAGACTCCGTGCTGCCAGTTGAAGGACTCATAGACCAGAGGAACTCCTGACAACATCAGCATTTGATCAGTTTCATGCACACTTGTTTGGGTTTTGGGAAATGTTGCTTGACTTGCCATGTTGATATTAAACACAGATTGTAGTGCACATGTTAAGAACAAGGCAGCACAAACAATGTGAAGCAGGAAGGTGCTGCTATGCTGTATATTATATTGTTATCACAGCAGCTACACTGTAACTGAGAGATCTGTTTTATGCACACCGTTGTAGTATTCAGTTTCAGTCTGAATTAGAGTACAACAGTGCAGGACTGTGATAGTGGTGTAATACAGCTTAACCTTTTTATAACTAATTATAAGAAAATGTATTAAAAACATGTTCACACTATTTTTCCATGCTATGAATAAAAGGACCTTTACCTTTATCTGAACTCATTAGCTCGTCTTTACCTATCCTGTCTTTTTTTCTCTTCAACGGGATGTTTCTAAACTTCTTTCTCCAGTCACATTAAAACAAGGGATTTCATTTTATTAAGCTTACTCCTTTTTTTTTTGTCAGTCATAACACAGAAGATGATATCAGCACCCACCTTCTGGCCTCCTGCCACCAAAAATAATGGCATCAATGGGCACGCCCTCCTCACTCTCCCACTGGGGGTCGATGATGGGACACTGGGCCGCCGGAGCACAGAAGCGGGAATTGGGGTGGGCACACGGAGTTGAGCTTCCTTTAAATAGAGAGGAGACAAGTTATTTTTTATAAACATCACAGTTCAAACTTACTCTGAACTTTAGGTCATTCCATTTAAATACATTGTTAAGGCAGATCTGTAGATGGCATAGTAAACACAAGCTGATCAATTAATTCTTTATGTTAGTTTGATTTATTCATAAAGAACAGGTCAGCTATGAAACAAATAACTATACTAATGTTTAAAACATTTAAATGAACCATATAAACCGTATAATTGTTGAGTCTTCATCCTCAGTCACTTATTTTGAAAAGCCTGAGAGTTAAGAACCTGAACCTGATGTTACCTTGCTTCCAGGCTTTGCCATGCCAGTCTGTGAGTGTGATCCCAGCTGCAGGGGGGTCAAGGCCTTCCCACCACACTCCCCCATCACTGGTCTCCCCAACGTTCGTGAACATAGTGTTTTTGGCAATGGTGGCCATGGCGTAGGGGTTAGTCTTATCTGAGGTGCCGGGAGCCACACCGAAGAAGCCGTTCTCTGGGTTGATAGCTCTCAGTTTACCTGCAGAGACAAAGGCATCATGGTAGACGTTATGAGGATTCACCGCACTGCCTCTGGAGTCATTATATCTGTTAAAGCCGTCCTCCTTCCTCTCACCTTGGCTGTCAAACTTCATCCATGCAATGTCATCGCCTACACACTCAACCTTCCAGCCTGGCAGAGATGGTTTCATCATGGCTAAGTTGGTTTTACCGCAGGCGCTGGGGAAGGCTGCTGCCACATAACGCTTGACACCCTGAGGGTTAGTAATGCCCAGGATCTAAAGAGGAGAGAGGTGTGTTTAGAAATGTATAACGACGACGACTAAGGTCTAGACCCGCTCTTTTTGTATGTTTTCATGTTTTGACAGATATAAATGTACATCTTGCAAAGTTCTCCACCAAGTTTTCTATTTGGAACATCATTAGGGCAGCATCACTTTACACTCACTAGCATGTGTTCAGCCAGCCAACCCTCATCCTTTGCAATGCGGGAGGCAATGCGGAGGGCAAAGCACTTCTTCCCCAAGAGAGAGTTTCCTCCATAGCCACTGCCGAAGGACATGATCCGTCTCATGTCGGGCAGGTGAGATATCAGCACCTGCTCTGGGTTACAGGGCCACGAGTTTACCAAAGGAGCTGGAGAGGAGACAGACAGAAATTTGTGATGAGAGGAATTTAGTGTAGGTGAAATGCAATAGGGATGATTGAGTAAATAATGTCGGAGGTGAAGAAAGAGGTAGAGGTGGCAGAGAGGAGGTTAGGTTAAGTAAACATTGTGGTCAGACAAGTGGTTTCAGGCTCTTGGATTTTGTACCCTTAAGCGGTAAAGGCCGTCCTAAAGAGTGCTGGCAGCGGACAAACTCTTCTCCTTCAGCGAGTCTATTCAGGACAGGAGTGCCCATGCGAGTCATGATCCCCATACTGGCAACAACATATGGCGAGTCAGTCACCTTATAGGAGAACAACATGCTGTTAACACTCATCAAGCCACTATAACTGAGAACAATACACATAACTGAATCAATTACACCTACATATGCTTAGTAAAGTAAAACTGAGCGGGTGTGCTCCTTTATTGTTTTTCTGAGTATCAAGGGTTGAGAGATGTGTGGCCGTTACCTGGACACCATATTTAGTCAGACTGGAGCCCACAGGACCCATACTGAAGGGAATCACATACATTGTGCGACCTGCAGAGGAAACAGAAGCATGAACACATAAATGTCTTTTCACACTGCAGCAGAATATCGTTTTACTGGTAACAAAAGTTGAAAACATGGTTATATACTGCTGGAGATATTGTGGCCCTTACTCAAAGGTACACAATGGAGGATTTGAACACAATTAGAGGTAAGGAGCAATGTTTCAACGAGCCAGTCCCTTTTTGTATTTGATGTGCAAAGAAACACGTTTGTCATGTTTCCTGCTACTCAGAAGTTGGTCAGGCTAAAATAAAAAATTGGACAACCTTAGTCTTTGATGGTGCATTTTTCGTAAAACATCCAACAAATACAAAACTTTTATTAGTTTAATCCAAAACTCAACATGTTTTTTTTTTTACCTTTTTTGATCAAACTGTCTACCTTTTTCAGAACAAGCCATGTTGAATTTCAACATTTTTTTTTCACAAAGAACTTGTACAGGGTGCTCTACATTATACCCACACATCTTTTTGCTTTCCTGCCGCATCTTAGCTCCAAAAACAGATAGAAAGAGCAACGCGAGGAAGAGAGGGATGGAGGAGCAGAAACCTCCAAACTGAGAGATTTTTAAATCTTTTGATTAATTTACAGATCAGTGTTACTGTAACACATCAGCATAAGTTTGTTTTACTTCACATTGAAATCTCAAACAAACAAAAAAGGAGGGCTCTGTTCTGTGGGGTAAGTAATGGAAATATATTCAGTCAGAATATCACAAAATGTGATGACAAATAACAGTAACTCTTTCATGACATGACATCCTATTTCATGCGAGTTAGATTATTAAATAGCTTGTTAATGTATATATTAAAATACTTTAACTTTGATGGGCTCTGTGGTAGAGTCGGTCGTCTCTCTGAACTGGAAGGTCGAGGGTTCGATCCCCAGCTCCTACAGCCACATGTACCATATGTCCGTGGGCAAGAAACTAAACCCCAATATTCCCCCCTCTGCTTCCTCAGCAGTGTGTAAATGTGAATGTGTATGAATGGGATGAGTTAATACTGATGGTCACTTTACTCAGCAGCCTCTGCCATCAGTGTGTGAATGTGTAGATGTGACCTGCGGTGTTAAACCGCTTTGAGTAGTCAGAAGGGTAGAAGAGTGCTATACAAGCTCAAGTCCATTGAGCATTTCCTTTGATGGTTTCAAAGAGAGGCTGATAGCATATGTCTCCCTGGCAACAAAAACAATTAACCTGCAATTCACCTGCCATGCAGCCAGGGAAACGCTCCTCTCTGGCCTTCTGCCAGTCAGACTCGCTCATCCAGCTGCCCAGCTGGCTCTTCACTCCTCCAGCAGGAATAGGGATGGTGTCTTTCTGGTTCTTGGTGACAATCACAGTCTTGCTTTCCACTCGAGCAACATCTTTCGGGTCTGTACGGGCCAACCAACTGAAAGAGAGAGCAGGAGTCACAGTATTAGCCAGGAAAACTTTAGAAGTGAATTACACAACAGCACTTATATGTGTGAATACAAGAGAACATATTCAAGCTCTTACCAGTTCTCATATTTGGGAAGCCTCTTGACCATCCCTTCCTTCTCCAGACCTGCCAGGATGTTTGCCGTTTCCTCTGGCGTCCCCGTCACCACATGCACATTAGTGGGTTTACACTCATCCACCGCTCCCCTCACAAACTCAGCTACTGCTGGAGGCAGCGAGGGGATGGAGGCCAGGGACCGAATCCCAACACTTGATCCAACAGCTCCATGTCTGAAAGAGAGCAGATATTCCAGTGATGTTTTTCTTCCTACTATTAGAGAGGTTGTCATTTTCATTTGGGAGGCCAGCAAAGATATTTACATTTTACATTGACTTGAAATTGAGTCGATTGTAACGCGATGCAAACAAACCTGACTCACTCATTCGTTTACCAAATCATTTTCCAGTGTGACCTGCTACACAAGTTCTTCCCTTATAGGATACAAACCTAGCAGAGTACAACTCCTGTATCTATCACCTACATTATGCTGAAGTAGAACAACATCAACTTAAACCAGCAATAACAATAAGATGAAACATTGACTTTGGAGAACGCGCAGACTTTTGTTTTATCCATCCAACTTTTCCCAACCAGTCCGGTCTCAGCAGACAGCTTAGACCACCAAGGGGCTCACCATGAGTCTAGTTCAAGAGTTTGAGTGTCAAAAAGGACGTTCTGCCAAGTGTGTCGGGTCTCTCTAAACAACACAACAAAGAGTACGGACTAGAACTGCTCTTTTTGTAAAGTATCCTTAGACAACTTTGGTTTTGATTTGGCATTACTTTGAACAAATTGATTGCTTGATTTATCTTATTAGTGACAAAATAAGCTAAAAAAGTACAAGTTCTGCTTTAAATTCCAGTCCAAAAAGCAGTGGAAGAGCATTAAAGGGCACCTAGTCTTTTTGTTACAGCACTTAGAGGCACATATGGGGCTAGCCTATTGTTTGCTAGAGGCATGATATTCAAACTGCACGAGTCACTGAGAGGGCTGCTGTTGAAACACAAGCCTGTGTGTGTGTATCCCCCCTTTCTGTCCCTACCATGGTCTAATGGAATAGACAATTTGTGTGTGTGGGTATTGTTGTTTTCTTTCTATGGACAGTGCAAATGACCCCAGATGACCCTTTAGAGAAATGCATTGTTCATAATCCTGTATCCTAAAACGAGAGGCCCAGAGACACCGATTCAAAATTATTGTGATTTAAAAGTAGTTTCGACCTACAGTGGAAAACCAGTGGCTAATTTGACTGGGAACACTAACCACACTCTTCTACTTAGTTGTTTCAAAAATAGCGACAGACTGCTGAAGCACGTGTCTCCCAAATCACTACATCAAGTATGTCATTAAAAACACACACACACACACACACACAATCTCCCTGTGAAAATGAAGATAACTTGACAGAGAGAGGGAAAAGAGCTGAGAATAGTCCAATGCCAGCCTCAGGGTTCAAACTCCCTCTGAAATGTAGGAGCCATAAAAGAGTTTGTGGTGAACAGTAGGGTCAGCTTATGAGCAGTAGACAAATTAGCACCTACACAAATGCTTTAAACGCCGATTTAGAAATCATCTGCTTTTACAATTGGGGACAGTATTCCATCCTGACAGCTAGGTAGTATTCAGAAAGGACATCACACACTTACTTCTCAAGTTTCTCGAGATCTCTGTATCTTCTAACTTTTCAGACACCATAGTTGTCTTGACTTCTTACTGTGCACAGAAGACAATTTTTCGGGTGCGTGGGTACGTGGGTGTGGGGACATATGGCAGTATGCTCTTTGTGGGTGTGGAGGAGGGCTTGGGATTGTGGTAGGTTTGAGGTTGGGGACTGTGGCTATGATGTCACTTGGGTTTGAATTGTTTTTTTTTTTTGTCATTTGTATCGTTTGTGCGTATTGTAGGCGTAATCAAGCTAATCAGCTAAATGTGGTTCAATGCATCTCCTCTCATTAAGTGAGATGAATGTATGTTTTGTACACGCTCCCTGAAAAACTAAACAATGAACTAAATAGTCCACGAGAGAAGATAAAAATGTCGGTATACTCATTCAAGCAGCCCACAGTGACATAGCATCTACTCAAAGTAAAGGGCTGAATAAGCAGGAATAAGTGTTTCCATGATGTGCTTTGGGGCACGTTTAGCCCCGGGTGTCACCTCACAGGCTAGTTAAAGGCTTAAGAATGGGGACTGTTATCATATTTGGATAGTAACCCTAGATTTTGGTGGGTGTAACTAACAATTCCTCTTCCTATGACATAGAGTAAAAGCAAAGGCAAAAAAGTTCTTGGTTAGTGGGGAACACATGGCCTATCGGTTAGGTAGAGAGGCTATAGTCATCCAAGCGGGGCAGCCCAGGTTCCTGCTGTGGCTCCTTTCCCGCACGACTTTCTCCTCTCTCTCTTACCCAGATTTCCTACTCTATCCACTGTCCTATCCAATAAAGGCAAGCCAATGCACAAGTCCCAAAAAGAACAGTTCCTTAACCTGCCACTTGAGGCTCTTGAGGTAAATCGCTAGAGTCCAATACTACATTTCTCAACTGTACAGAAAGAACAAATATGTTCAGAGCCTTGTTGAGAAAGGTATTTCAACAGTCATCCGTTGAAATCATATGAAGGCTTGGAGGGTGTTACCTCAGCTACTTCAGACTCTGAACTAAATATTTCCAAAGTGTTTGATGTGTTGGTGCCTAATGTATACATTTCATACAAATATTAGAACAAATAACATGGCTTTCAAATCAGTGTGAGAAAAGGTTGCTCAGGCTTTTTCAGTGAGGGAATAACAGTGGGGATCAATAGCTTTGCTAACCTAAGCATGTTGGCTGTTTGGGGGATTCTAATAAAGGGGTGGCACACGTAGGATTCGGGATTGTTGTTGGCTCATTTGTGACAAGACGGTGGGCCATAGTGACCGTTTCTTTTGAGAGGGCCACTCTATTTCATTCTCCCACGATGAGCTCACCAACCAGTGATAAAAGTGAATAAGAGGCAAGTAAGCTTTGTTTCACGATCACTGTCTTTATGAGCCCAAACGTCTCTGCTCAGTTATCACTACAAACACAATCCACTGTATCTAACTAACTAATAGTGAAGTCAAGGGATTATCAAAGTTACTCATATTAGGTCACACATGAAATCTGTACTCGACTTCAAATGGTAAAGCCTCCGACATTTTACTCAAAGAAACACACGGGTACCAAATATCAAAGCCTGAGTAAATTTAAGGAACTTGTTATACCTCTGCACCCTCAGAACAGTCAAACCTGTTTATCTAATGTTGAGCTGGTTTACAGTGACTGACTGTACAGGGGAGCAATGTTGAGGCATCTAATACAACTAACACATGGACCGCTCTTAATCCCTTTTCATGTCAGCTTTACCCAAACTGGATGGTATTTCACATTTTGTACAACCTATTACCGGTAAAGTGTTGGTATTAAATCATGCCATGAAAACATCTGTATTAATGCTGAAGTAGAAGACATTTAAAGTGGATGTTGAAACTAGCAAGCCAGCATGTTTGGTGGCTCTGATTGTTCCTAGCATCCTAAAGAAATGTGCGTCTTGTTGACAACCTTGGAAAAAGAAACTCAACCAAGAAACTCAAATGTGCAAATTGGTCCAGTATTACAAAGCTTATAATTAGCTGAAGGGGAATCCTAAATTGACATAAAGCCACGGAAAAGAAAAAAGGCACTTCTTTATTCTTTTCTGCGTTGTTAGATGAACCAATCGTCCTGACAGGAGTCTCATTCCTCAACATATTAAATCAATTAGTCCTACCTATATGCTTCCAATCATTGACCCATCATGCCCAAAATTACTGTAACTATTTGGCTGATGCTCTACATTTTCTCCAGTGTGATTTAAATGTGGAGAAGAGAGGAGCTGGACTAACCTCTCAAGAATGAAAAGGAGGAGGCCATCGACCGATTTAAGACAAAAAAAAAGTAAAATGCATCGGTTGAAAAGATGAAGAAACCTAGAAACTCTTCTAAAAAAAAAAAAAGTAAAAAGCCTTTAATAAATTAGCTATTTTATCATAGAAATGTTAAAAACAAGGTAAGTCATCAAAAATCTGTGTATTCCTCAGCACAAAAAAAGCCACTTAAATACATACAAGATAAATAAGATCACCCGAGCAGGAGGTGATATGCATCAGTTCTGGATAGGATGCTCTGGATCTCCTTCTTTGCATCAAAAATCCTGCATTTAAAAGAAAACCTAAATGGACTCTAATGACCACTAATCTCAGTTACCCCTGTAGGCGTTCATCCTGCCATGCCATGTCTCACCCGACCGCCCAAATCTGATGAGACAAGCATGTCCTTCGACAAATTAGACTGATAAACTCTGAAGAGGATTCTGAGGCATTAAAAACAGAACATCATCTGTTTTCAAAGGATGTACATTTTTAAACATGAGGAACAGATCAAACCTGGTATGGTGGCCATTACACCGCCTACATCTGGCTTCTAGCTGAGCAGCTTTTTCTTAAACACACCTCCAAATCAGCAAGCCAATCCTCATGCACCCACAACTAGACACGCCCACAGCCCCCCTTCAGATAGATCCTGGACTACAGTCTCTTTAGGGCAGAGTCTACACATAAAGCAGAGACGAGCTCGTGTATTACTTTAAATACACACACGTGCTGCATTCATTATCCACACAATTGGAAGAGCGCGTGCACAGGGGGGAAAAAAACACCGAGCATGCTCCAGGACGTTCAGGCAAACAGAGGAGGGATGACTCCAGCCGGTGACAATCTCTCAAGCAGAAATACAAACAAGATGCACAGGAACATGGGCCTCCCTAGCACTAGCTCGCCATGCCCCTAGCAATGTGTCAGTCACTCACAAACACATGCATCCTACAGGCAAAATGAAAAGCAAACACACAATGCCATGGAGTGCTCACATAGGCTCCAGGGTCCCTGTGTGAAGGGGTGTCATCACAAAGCCTGGAGGGACAAAAGTATTAAAGAGAAGGAATGCAGAAGGCCCTTCTTCTTCACACTACTACTGTGACGTATTTGAATCTATAAACATGCATACAAACAATGTGATCCGGTCAAAGGTCTCTCTCTCTCGCTCTCTCTCTCTGAGATCTAGTCTGACAAGTTTCAAGCAGCCAGAATTGAGCCAACACAGAGTGTTTAACCATATGATTTGTACAAATACTCTTACTCCTGAAAGATTAAAGGGAACGACACATGAAGAGTAACTTCAAATTGATGCTGAGTTGGAGCCACAGGTCTGATCTGATAGGAAAAGAAATGTAATCACATTTATTGTAAAATGTGGTCAAGAAGGATCAGATTTTGAGGTAAAGCCCAATGAACCTGAAAGAAAATCAATTAAAAAAGAAAAGTAGACGTTATCACAAAGGGGTTGTTTCTGAAAAGGCAGGACAGGAAGTTGTCCACGACAGGCTATGTGTATAAAAAATAAAATAGAAAACGTGCTACATGAAATGTTATCCATTTATTAAACGAACCGAGGAACATGCATTTAAATTGCCTATTTTGGGTGAAATAATACAAAATATATTTTTTTATTTTATACTCTGTCAAAAAAAAAAGTTGTAGTAGGTTACAATGCAATGTTTCGTCATGAAGTTAAGACGCGATTTAAACCGTGAAAACACACATAAACTACCTCTTACTTACCTTCTTAAGACTCCTAGCAACAGGCACGACATCTTGCGTTGAAAAAAAAAAAAACACAGCTATCTTGTAGAAATAAAAAGTGTTAAAATGCACATTTAAGTGAGCAGTGGAGGTAAGGTGAGCAGCAGTGTGTTAGAGCTGGTCGCTGCTCATATCTGTGCTCCGAGGGGACCTTGCACTTTGCTCAACGTGTACATTTACACAGGATACACTTTGATGTAACCGGTGTACTGGATGCTGTCCTGTTGGTGCACGACTACAGTGTACATACAACTTCCCCGGCAGTCATCAAACTCCTCACACGGCTTGCTGCTTTGTAAAGTCAAACTCTCCCACTTGTCGCCGGCTCGGAGTGGAGTGGAGGAGAAAGCGCTTTAAAATTCAAAACGCATATATAGTTTAACTTCTCAGAAAGTCATGTCCACTTCGTTGTGTTCTCTCGCTCTCTCTCTCTCTCCTCCGGGCCGACGGACTGGTTTCAACTATGGTCCAAACTCTCCCCGGTTTTGCCTCCCTCCCTCTCGAATGATGCAAGTTTCCAGAGTTCCTGCACCACCGAGCACATTTAGTACTCACAAGACGCATTCGCCAAAACCCGGAAATACGAGTGACGGGACGGAAATAGATCTGCCGTGGACACATACTGCACAATAACATAGATGTTACACTTGATTTATTTTTACTCTTTTTTTGTTGTTGCTAAAAGTGGATTTTATGCACTACACTACAATATGATAGAAATGGCAACGTTGACAGTTCTTCTGGGAGTTTAGATTATTATTTTCTTTTTAATATATTCAATTAAACCCTGCAATAAATTGGTATTATCCAGGATGATCATGACAGGTTTGTATTATTCTCTTTAGGATAATAGTATTAATAGTAATTATTTAAGTTATTGTTAAGGAGAGTTTCATATTTATTGTTTTCTTCTTTTAAGCTTATTATAATGATGATTATTATTATTAGTATATTCCAAAAACATTTCATGGGGTGTGGTGAAAAAAAGCATCTTCTAAATGATTCTAATGATTTCTTTATGTTAATCCAACACTGTATATTTCATTACTATTACTGTTGTGAGTTTTATTGTATTGAGCCACCCGGGGATTTTCCTGTCAATAGCAGTAAAGCTGGTCAATCCAGATTTTTCTGTGTTGTATTAGAACAAATGAGTGTTTAATAACACGTCATACTGTTGTTGCAATTATACAAACCAACCTCAAAAACAAAACTGGCTCGTCCTACCTTCACATCCATGAGATGAATCTAAATCTATGACTGAGATTTTTTCAAAACATGGCACAAAGCACTGGAAGATCAATCTCAAACAGTTCTATTTATACTGCCATTACAGACCATGGAGTTGCCTACGGGGGTTAATTTGAAAGAGTCATACGTTTTTTTTCCTGCTGAGTTTTTGTAACTGTTGACTTGCAAATTCCTGTTGTAGAAAACTGCTTGCTGCCTGTGGCTTGCTCCCACTTTCTCTGTCTGTCTGTCTGTCTGTCTGTCTGTGTGTGTGTGTGTGTGTGTGTGTGTGTGTGTGTGTGTGTGTGTGTCTGTCTGTCTGTCTGTCTGTCTGTCTGTCTGTCTGTGTGTGTGTGTGTGTCTGTCTGTCTGTCTGTCTGTCTGTCTGTCTGTCTGTCCGTGTGTCTGTCTGCCTGCCTGTCTGTCTGTCTGCCTGTCTGTGTGTCTGTCTGCCTGCCTGTCTGTCTGTCCGTGTGTCTGTCTGCCTGCCTGTCTGTCTGTCTGTGTGTCTGCCTGTCTGTGTGTCTGCCTGTCTGTCTGTCTGTGTGTCTGCCTGTCTGTGTGTCTGTCTGTGTGTCTGTGTGTCTGTCTGTCTTTCTGTGTGTCTGCCTGTCTGTGTGTCTGCCTGCCTGCCTGCCTGTCTGCCTGTCTGCCTGCCTGTCTGTCTGTGTGTCTGTCTGTCTGCCTGTCTGCCTGCCTGCCTGCCTGCCTGCCTGCCTGCCTGTCTGTCTGTCTGTCTGTCTGTGTGTCTGTCTGTCTGTTTGTCTGTCTGTCGGCCTGCCTGCCTACCTGCATGCCTGTCTGTCTGCCTGTCTGTCTGTCTGTCTGTCTGCCTGCCTGCCTGTCTGTCTGTCTGCCTGCCTGCCTGCCTGCCTGCCTGCCTGCCTGCCTGCCTGTCTGCCTGCATACCTGCCTGTCTGTCTGTCTGTGTGTCTGTCTGTGTGTCTGTCTGTCTGTCTGCCTGCCTGTCTGCCTGTCTGTACTCTTAACCCAATTGGTTAGCTTCTCAGCCTGGTTCTGTTCAAAGTTGTTGTCTGCCTGCACATTTATATTTGTTGTTGTTGTTGTTGTGAAGTTGTTCCTCATGGTGTCTCTCTACAATGAGTGCAGTCCAGACCTGCTTTGTAATCATATGCATGAGATAACCATTGATGTGATTCAGGGTTTGCATCTATAGGCCTCCTGGATTTCCTGTTAATGCTTGCTATGGATATTAAGGAAGGTGGTTTCACATACACACACACACACGTACAAGCTGTGAGCAGGAGGGGAAGTAAAGGGGTGGGGCTGCACAGGAGAATACACTAGATTGGAGATAAAGAGAGGCACAACAGTCCAATGTGTCTGGTTAAACTTCAGCTCTCCTGTCTCGTGTTCCCTGATAGTGCCTGCAGAGTCAGCAGCCGACCTAACACATGGACAACAAACACATTCACAGCGAATGAATGCAGACATACTGTATGGCGTGCGACTGCATTCCATGATTATGAAAGGGAACATTCAGAAATGTAACTTGCAAAAAGAAAAAGACACCATAAACATGTGACACACTAACTCATCAAATGTTGTAACTATCAAGACTTTTTGAGTTCTCAGTTCTTAAATAGTCAGTTTTAGGAATACCCTCTAATATAAATGAATGATCTCAAAGTTCAAACCTTGAGCTGAGTCTACGTATGTCAGATGAAAAAAATGCATGTTCAGCAAAAAGGTAGAACTTCAGTGTCCTTTTCTACCAATGATGATTAATCAAGCTGGTGGATGATTAATTTGAATGCCTCCGCTGAAAGGCAATGATTTTAAACTTCTACTTTTCTGCGAGAAGACTGATTTGAAAGACATACAAAATGGGGTATGGTATGAAAAACTGATGTAACAGTGCGATGTAATAACAAATTCAACATGCGTTTGTAAAAAGTACTTTAATAATGTAAATGTGAGTTTCAGTTTTTAATGTATTTTATTCTAAATACACTGACGTCGCATAGAAAAACTAATCAGGGAAAAAGTGTATTATTCATTGTTTATGGAACAAATGTATAAAACGCTCCTTTTTCACCAGCATTTAGCTGATATATTTCAACCTGGAATCTGTTGCAGAATGACTTTAAACTCAAGGAGCTGGTGTCCTTAAATGTTTTTAATCTAAAATGAAAGACTTGGAAGCAGATTCTATAGGACATCGATGCTCTTAACTTGACTGCTTGAACTACTGATCCCCCAGTTTTGACTCATAGATGGTTCTCTCTTTTAATGCAAAATTGAGTGTTTTGTAAATTGTACTTGGTCTCCCGTTCTCTGTCTGTAAATTTGTGTTTTTTGCTGCTGACTGTCTTCCTTAGAAAAGAGGTTCTAAATCTCAATGGGACCAACCTGGTTAAATAATATTCTACAAACTCTTAATCTAAAGACTGAAATGATCATTTAATGCCTGACCGTGCGCCTTTCCTTTTCTTAGTATTCAAAGTTTTACAACAAAGTTTAGATTTCCATATTTAAATGGAATAGCTTAAATGGCCGGTTATGACATTCAATAAAGCTTTTAATTTTAATATGCAAGACTGTGGCTCGCTCGGATCATGGAGGAAGAATTTCAGAAGAAATCAAACCGCAGAGATTTTCATCAAAGATAAAAAAAAGTAATACATGGATCTCATATACTGATAGTGCCAGAAGATGTTGTTTCCATTGTGTATTAAAATGTACGTGAGGATATATTTGAATAAAACAATACATACCCTAACCATAAACATTGGTGAAAAGGATAACTTAAGTCATGGTCACAAACCTTGAGGTTTTTTTCTCTATAGCTCGCTCAAGCTCTCCCACCTTTGTTCAGACACATGACCTTTGTACGTCATATTTCTCCTCAGCCTCTCTGTACTGAAAAGCACACGTCTCTGTATTTCAAACACTTAATCAAATCAAGGGATCAACAAATAATGGCACTAGCTCTGTAAACATTTGCACCCTTTGAACTTTGGATCCAGTTTCCAATAAGACCTCATGTCCGATTAGTGATTTATTATAGTACACTGTATGCTGCTCTATCTCCAGGTGTAATTAGAGATAGATACAGGTGAAGTACTCATAGTAAAACACAGAGCATGTTGATGTGATGAGAGCATGTTACTGTGCAAATGACCAGGACGGTGTTTACAATGGGAGGCGCTGACGTCTATATTCTGTCCACTCAGGATCCAGTATTTGTTTAAGCTTGTAACCTGACTGGACTGACCCCGGCTCTGTCCACACGGCCTCTGATGAAGGAAACCATGTGACAGCTGATCTACGACAGCAGACAGTACCCTGCTATCAACAACAGTCACACTTTGGCCTGATCAATAATGAGCCAGAAAGTGTTGCTCTCGTGTTTGGGAAGACCTCTGGACCTTTTTCTTAAGATAGTTTTTGTTACATAGAAAAATCCACATTATAGTTTAAATGTGTTAAAAGAGAAAATCTCCATCCTGCAGAGTCTGAATAATTTTGAGTATATTTCTAGAAGACTAGTGGTGTCATTGAGGCTAAATGATTGATATACCTTAGATATCAATATGTTATTTTGGATTAAAAAAAAGGCTTACATTCTCAGGTTTACTCTGACGATTTCAACCCAGGGGCGTGGCCAGCAGGGGGCCAGTTCTGCAGATCTGACTGACCTCTACTGGTGCCACCCAAAAATTCTGAACCTTGATTGGCTATTTGCCTTTATCAGATGCAGGGGCTGATGATAAAATCATCTAATCGGGGCCTCAAGTGGCTTTCTTTGTATTTTAATGTGATACATTTTCATTTGTGACTTTGGAGACGTCTTCCTTTAGAGCAGCGGTTCTCAACTGGTGGGTCGGGACCCAAAAGTGGGTCGTGAACGTGTGCCTGGGGGAAAAAAATTTCAAAAAGTATATGAAGCACTTTTAAAGCATGTTTGTTTTGTTTTCGTCTCTTTGTTCTGTCACATGTGTTGTACTGTCTGAAGTCCAAACTGCACCATTTTTCATTTTAAAAATCTCATTGGTTGAAAAATATCAGAAATTCTCATTAAGGAGTTGATGGTGGGTCCTGAGGCTAGACCAGTTGAGAACCACTGCCTTAAAGTCCTTAAAGAATGAAACTTAAAGAGTAAAAAACATCTACATAGGAATATGACTTCTGTATGTGAAGGTTAGTGGAGACAGAAGGGTTAAATAAATGTTATTATTTTTTTGTATTTGCACACAACTACTCCCTACAAGCCCTGCATAAGTTAATGTCCCAGCTGGGCTGCCCCAGTCAAAAAAAATCTCAACGCACCATTGTGTCAATTGTCATGTTATTTTTGTTGTATGCAAAAAGGCAGTTTCATTTACTCCACAGTAGCACCATCTAGTGGTCAAAGTCCAAAATGGTGTATGATTTAACAGGTATTTTTCTGAATTAAAACATGTTTTTTTTCATGTCAAGGACTGCAGTCTTTTGGAGACTGGGTGGTACAGACCCCCATACATCAACACATCATTTTTGTATTTATTTGTTTGTCAGTGAAAGTAAAAATTACAAAGAAAAACATTATTATAACAATTTTATTATGAATGATATTACAATCTTTATTGTGTATGTCAAAGCAATAGTCATCGGATTTTTTTCTCTCTTATCTTGAGGGCCTGTTTTCAAGATAGGCCAAAAAAACAAGTTGTTGGACAAAGTCTGAAGTTTTTGTTCGTTTTTTTTTGTTTTGTTTTATTTTGTTCTGTTTTTTCTTAATAGCTCGATTGGAGTATTTTTTTTGTATTGTCCGTTTATTTTATTTTATTGGATTTTGCATTTGTTAATGCTGAAGAATGGGGGTAGGACTTGACAAGCCTAGGCTTCTTCCTATCCCTTTTTGAACGAGTCAAATGTGTATCATATAGAAATTCGCTTTTTATTTATTTATTTTTTTTATACAGATTTTCTTTTCCACTTGTTTATTCATTTTCATCTATTTTTAATCGTTCGAAATAAAGAAAGAATAAATAAAAGTGTTTCTACATCACAGCAATTTCACCTAACACTACGCACTAAGCTGTTTATTTGACTGCATGTCTATGTTGTTTCAATGTATGCGTTCAATAAAAAAAAGAAGAAGACGGGATTCAAGAATAATAAATACATAGCATATAGTCCTCAAAGTAGCTCTGCATCTTGTATAATATTAGCAAGACGTGCCTTTTTTTTTTTTTTTGCTTTCCAAAACTACAAGTACCACAATGCAGCAGGGATGTTGAATAAAAAAATTGGAAAGTACGGAACTGTCTGCAAATGCGCTTTACTTTCGTTTTCGCTTTTTATGCTGAGTAACTGTGAGTAACTTTCCGTGTTGTGCCACGGCATTGAATTACATAAATGAAGAGCTAATAATCCTTTTTCGAAGTTTTCATGAAGTTTTAAGGCTTAGAGAAACACTAACCAACAACTTTTCCTCTGCAGGGACGACATGGCTTCTGTTGGTATCGGACTAGAGTCGAAGAAACAGGTGAACATGAACTCGTTAATCTGCTAGCTTGATTTGATAATGTGCTGCACCTCACTTTAAATGTGCTGGTCGATGTGTAAGATACGTAAATATAGCGATCATGTGTTCAGATGTGTTTGTTCAGATATGGTAAGTAAACAGAGGAGAGCAGTTAGTTAGTACTAGCTTTAAAAGTGTTTTGTCATTTCCCTTTTTTCTGACTTTACTTTGACGTTGTCTCAAAAATAAGAATGATAAATTAATGACGTTATCTTTTCGCTGCAGGTGGACGACTTCTGCCTGAAGCTCACCAAGGAGGTAATGTATTAACACTAAGACATATTGTCTAACTGGATTAAAGTTTATAACATTAAGAGGGTCGGTGCTAAGTAGCCTAATAATCATTTCTTGTATAACAGGCAGAAGATCTGGTTTCAAAATTCTTCCCACAGAAGATTGAAGAGCTGCAGATGCTGCTTAAGGTATCAATCTGTGACTCTCACACAAACCAGGGTCCTGCAGGAGTCTGTCAGGGTCACCTGAGGCCTCTTTATCAAAATAAGGAGACTCTCTGTTCCTTTGTCACATTTTTCTGAACAAGATTTTCTGGACTCTTATCAGTTGGGTGTCCTTGACATGTAAATGTGTGTCTAACACAGAAAAGCTGTCCGAAGTAACATTTCTAACTTGTGTTTCTGTCAGACATCTTTCAGCTGCGATGACCTCGCCTCTTTGAAGGCTCCACTTGATATTCCCATTCCAGACCCAGCTAAAGAGGAGGCCAAGCGCAAGAAGAAAGAGGAGGTGGGTCCCATGTTCAGGGTTCAGGCTTTAATGTTCCAACATGTTGAAGCACTGGAGGGTTAAGACATTTCTTTGATTAGAAATTCAACTTACTGTAATGACCTAGAAGTGAATACCATTTGAAGAAATATAAAGGTCAAAGAGGTTCAAGGAAAAGGGACAAATAATATATTAATGTATAAGATATATTTCACAGTAGCATGTTTTTTTTTGCATGAAGCCTTTCAGTTGGGATCCTCTGCCAAGAGTTTATATTTAGCGTTTCATAAGATATCAAGACATAACACAGAGTCCCATATCACCATGGCAACAGCCCCTGTGAAATTTCCAAGGCTGTTTTACAAATTGGCAGAGAGTGGGTGTTTTACTTGATTGGTTTGCTTAAAAACAAAAAAAAAAATCTTAAATTGTTGCCATTAAATCATGGTCAGGGAACATTTGATGAGACTAGTATTCAAAATACATGCAACAGAAAATAACCACTGACTTTAACACGTCGCATATTGAACTCAAGTTTCATGTTGGAAACATTTCAAAACAAAGATTAACATCTTAATGCTGTGGTTGAGAAACACAGGCTATAGGTTACATTTCTTAAACAAAGAGAGCCAACATTTGTGATTGGTTAAGAGAATTTTAGGATTTGAAAACCTTTTGACTCTTCTGCCTTCTGTTCTCTTGATGCAGAAGGAGGCAAAGGAAGGGAAGAAAGACAAGGACAAAGACGGCGATAAAGAGGACGAAGATTCAGGTAAATGAGGAGACTGATGCTGCAGAGACAGAAAAAGAAACATAAAGACTGAATGTGGAAGAGTTATGATTATCTCATAGAGTGGTCATCAAATACTTTATAATAAGGTTGTTTTACAATGAAAGGAAAGTGGACGATGTAGAAAACATTTAGTTTTATATGCCAGAAAGTTGATTTGTGTTAATTTAAAATCTCAATGAAAGAAAGTAAAGCATGAAAACATTTCTTAAACTGAGATTATTATTTGCTTGTTCACTTATCTCATTCATCACGGTGAATTAGTAGTTTCTGTGGAGCCACTAAACAGCTTTTACCTCCATTGTCTAAATTAGATAGGAACTCGTATTCCTACTGACCCAGGGTATTTGATATCATGACAAAGAGAATGAATGCTTTGGGCTTTCTTGTCCAACAGGGCCTCCTTGTGGTCCCATCTGCAGCAATGAGCGAGTGGAGAGTCTCCTGCATGAGGTCAAGCCTCAGATCCAGACTCTGAAGGAGAAGCTCAACACGGTTGGCCTCTTAAATGATCCTCTCAGTTTCATTTTGTAGAGAGAAAATGAGTCCAAATGTTGCCATACTTAGTGATCTAGTTCACAACTTGAGTAAAGAAAAAGATTGAATACAATAAGGCTTACTTTACCTGAAGGTGTGTTATATGTTTCAGGAGAGAAGACATGAAGGATTGCCATAAAAAAATACATATTTAAAATGTTTAAGGAAAAATCAGATTAACAGTTAAGACTATGAAGTAACTTTTGTATCATGCACAGGATGAATGAATTCAGGTTTTCCTTGCAGGTGTCAATGTGGGTACAACTCCAGATCCCTAAAATTGAAGATGGTAACAACTTTGGAGTGGCTGTTCAGGTTGGTATCTGCTCAGGAATGTCTGAATCAGTGTGATTGCTCTCACACTCGCTTCCACATTTTCACCTTCTGTACGGCATATCCGTTTGTGTTAAATGTGTCCAGTTAGACTTGATGTCATTACTCTTGTCCCAACAGGAGAAAGTGTTCGAGCTGCTGACCAACACGCGCACCAAGATCGAGGGATTCCAGACTCAGATTTCTAAGTAAGAACCCAAAGCTCTGCAGCCCATATCATGTGGTAGATGTGTTTTATTTATTTAAAGATGAAGGGAGAATAACAAGATGCAACTCTTTTTTTTTATGTGTGATGATGAAGTTGTTCATGTCCATCCACACACACACACACACACACACACACACACACACACACACACATCTGTACAGGTGTTGGCTGGTACTGTAATAGCTCTTTCTTTGCAGCTAGTAGTAGGGGCTCAGTCATGCCAATCATTTGCATTTGACATTTTTAACCATCATTTAACAACATTGTAAATTGCTGAGTGCTTTTAAATTAGGTAGATTGTTACAAAGCAATGACTTGTCTGTCTTTGGATTGTCAGATACTACAGTGAGAGAGGTGATGCTGTGGCCAAAGCTGCCAAACAATCCCATGTGGTCAGTATCTCATGTTTGGTGTCTCGATCAGAGCGGCACGCTGTAATGTTTGTGTTGGTGTTATATTGATCTTAAGTTATTTCAGAAATGAACATAAAACGAGGCTGTTCATCGTGGTGCCATCTGCAGACTGTACTCTTTGCTTTGTGTGTAAAGTAAAAAGCAATTACGACAATGTTCTGCTCTCCGACAAATTGGGTACACACTGGACGTGCCATGTCTTGTATGATCTTGCATATCAACTCTGTGTTCTGTGTGCTCTCTGCGGCAGGGAGACTACAGACAGCTGGTTCACGAGCTGGACCAGTATCAGTACTGGGAGCTCCGCCTTGTGGTCCTGGACATCCGCAACACATATGTAAGACCCCATCTCGGCTACTGTTTACTTTTAGGGCTTTGTTTTATTTAAAAAGGTTGTGAAGCATGTTTGTGTTTTTGTTTTGAAAACTGAAGGAAAAAAAAATGTTTTAATGAATTTTAAAATGTAGGAAAACTGTCACCACATCTCTAAGAATGACCATGTGATATTGTTAACGTGTCAGACTTAATATTCCATGTCTTGTTATGACACACTGTGTTCTAAATAAAACTATGCACACATCTATAAAATATTCCTGCCATGTCCCAGCAGCAGGGACAGCGGCTAAATGGAATCCATTCCTTAATAGGAGGGTAATTAAAGTAATTGCTGCGCTCGTGTTAAATTGATTGGAGCTCCATCTCCCACCCATTAGTCACTGTTTGTCTCCTTCCTCTTGCTATTGTCCCCCCTGTGTTTGATGCTGTTAATGAACAAGGCAGTACAGGTGATGATGAAAGCAGCTGTGTGACAGTCTAACAGCTCTGGAACTGCACGTCTCTTCTTATTTATAATAGCCTGTAACCTTTCTGTCTCTCTCCCGTGCTGTCTGTCTTTCTTATATGCGCCTCTTGCTACATTTCCCCTGATGTCTCTCCCCCCGTGTCGCTCTCTCTTCAGGCTGTGCTGTTTGACATCATTAACAAGAACTACAACAAGATTAAGAAGCCCAGAGGAGACGGCAAGGCTCTCATCTACTGAGACTGAAAGCCAGCACACCCAGGCTTTCTTCTAACAAGACACAGCTAGTTTAGTATGACACGCTTATGAAGTTACAATACACCAACTTGAAATAAAAACCTTCAATTTCATATTGTGCAAAAAAAAAAACTTTCATATTGTGCATTCATTTTGGTTCCTATTACAAAATAAAACACGATTCCTATTACAAAATTACTTTTGTCTGAAGGTTTTTGAAACATGGGTTTTAGAGTATTGACCAATAATCACAGCTTCCTGCATATTGTTCAAGAGATGTGAAGTATAGACAAGGGTGTTTAAAATTTCCCAACACTAATGAGAGGTCATTTTGACTTTCTTGACCTTAGCTTAGCTTTCAAGATCACATACAAAAAAAACCATCATCAACTGAAGGTTTCATAATTACTGAGAGTGTTTTTGAATGTCTGTGATGCTAAAATGTCCTTCTGGCAAACCAGGGCAGCCCCAGCCCGGTTTCAGTCTGTACCATCCCTGATAGAGTCCTCTCCATCCCAGGTAGCCCAGAGCTCCCCCTAGCTGCTGGGAGGGGAACTTGGGGAAGTGTGCAAGCAAACACAGCAGCAGGAACATCCAAAGAGTGAGTAGGACTACACACAGGAGGAAGATGAACCTTAAAGGCCCACATGAGGATCTCTGCAGAGGCTTTGTTTGAGCTAGGTGACGGCCAAAGACGGACACTTCCTCCACAAGCTGCAGGCAACACAAGCAGAGGATGAGGATGTCCTGGGATACTTCATAAGCTCTCCACACCATGTTGGCTCTGAGGCACGAGGCCTTGGTCTGGTCCTCATGCAGAAGCAACAGGGGCTGTGCTGAGGAGGCAGTACCTTGGGTATCTTGATCAGGTGTTATAGGCTCATAACAGGTTCCTGCTGCATCCTCCAGCAGTGTCAGGATACGCTGAGATCCCCACCAGAGCAACCCCACAACCCCTACCCGAGAGAGGTGGCGAAGTAGGAGAGAGGGGGGATGACGGGCTGAGGCGGAGAGAAGAAGGGTGAAGGAACCTGAGAAGATGCACGTCCAACCCCAAGTGGACTTCAGGAACTTCCTGTTTGTACAAAAAATGAGAATAACTTCTGCCATGAAAATAACCAGTTCTAGCCTGCTGCTGAAGAATGAATGAAGCCTAAAAGTTCAAGGCTCAGTCTTATTTATTTATTATTATTACATCCACACAGACGTTTTTTTTAAAAGGAAGGTTGAGATTCACATCATAAATTATGTGAGGTTAAAAATTAGACGAAGTGGTACTCATTTAGATATAATTACATATCCCTTCATATGTGCAGTTAGAAAGGTATCTACTGACATGTTATGAAAAAAGAACAATTGTTTAAACTTTTTTCTGTATTTATAAATCACAAGGACAGTATTAATTAAGCTGTTAGAATGCAAAAATGCCCGGTCACTTAGCAGAGTATCCTTCAAAAATAATGTGATTATACTTTTAATTTAAAATTCTAACTGAAAACTTTCTGTTTAGTTAAAACCTGTGAACAAACAATCGCCACACTACATCACTGCAGGAGTCATGGTTAAAGTTAAACCATCAGAGTTGCACATGAAGAGAGGAGTCAGTAAAAGTCTGCTTATAATAGTCATCATTTGCCAACATGTTAGTGTCTATAGGCGGATTAAGAAAACCACTGAATGGTTCATTTTTATTGCTTTTAAAATCAGCTGTTGACCAGTAGACAAGTTTGTAGTTTCAGACTGACTGTAGAAATGATGAAGGTATACAGAGAATATACATCACGATGATCTTATAGTTGCAAATGTGCACTTCAAGTTTCACATTTGCACACATCCACATTGCACTTTACATAACTTAGTAAAAATGTAAATTTAGGTATGAGCTCTTGACTGAATTTACTGCAATGTTTTATATTGTTGCACATCGTGTTGTGTTCAGATTTTCTTCATTTTGATTTCACTGTTGATGTTGTGTTTGTATATGTTGTCGTCTGTGTGCTCCTGCTGCTACACAAATTCCCCCATGTGGGAAAACAAAGAATCTGTCTTTTCTTTTTTAGTACAGTCAGTTTGTTATTCTTGCTGTTAACATGTGAAATATTCACCGTGTATACTTTAGAAGTAAGCCATAACTTGTATTTAAAAGTTAAACTGAAGAAATCTCAAATTGACTTAATGACTTTTGGGCTAATGACAGGGCCGATTGTTTTAGCTGAATGTAGTTCAAATCATGCTTCACTTTGTACAATACTTTCCTTCATATGCAGCTACTCATCACTGTGAAATTTCAGGTGAAAGCACCAACACAACCATCACCCTTTGGATATTCCAGAGATCTCACCTGTACAGGTAGTGATTGCTGTTAGCGAAGATGCTATACTTTGACACCCAGAAACTCAACAGAGGCCCAAACAGAACCAAGGCAGACAGCATGAGGTGGAAATGTCTTTTGACCAGGTTGCTTCCAAAAAGTCTGGCCAGCAGGTCCGTCACAAACACCAGAGCAGCGTTCAGCAGCCTGAGGATGACGTTTCCTGGCACTATCAGCTCTGCAGCTGACTTGCATAACTTCTCCAAGTTGATATCTGGTGTGAAGCCATTTGACGACTTTTCAATCTTTACATCCATGTTTATCCCTTTGTATTCCTGGTGGAGCTTTTTAGAAGTTTGAGAAGTCTTGCTCTCCTTGTCTGTTTTTGTCCCAACGAGAGCCTGTGTGCTGTAGTCTGCCTCACTTCTCCTCGCCTGTGAAAGGCAGGACAGTTGTTCTCTGGGAGCCTTTCTACTTTATCACTGTCAGGCGTGCAAGAGAGCACATGGTTATAAAAATACAATCCCTCTGTTCCCTTTCGCCCCTAAAGCCCTCCCCCTCAACACAGACTCAGAGTGTGGACATGATAATGGCTGCTCCTCTTACTGACCCCATTATTCTCTTATCCATGTTCCAAAGCATTTTCGAGTTTCATGCTGCTAGACGGTGGCTGATTACAGACTACTAAATCTGTGACTTTGAAAATGAACCCCAAACTGTGCACAGTGGCCTCACACAAGTACTTCTAATCAGACATACATGCATCATCGTTCAATTACATTTGCGCCGAACATCCAAAAAAAACGTGTCTCATCTCGCACTGAGAATCATTCTCACATGAAATGGTTAATTTGGCTCCTTGTTTGGTTCTCTTCAGTCCCTCCTTTCTTAGAATCAGCTGTTGGAGCCAATACTAATTTAAGTTTTAAACTGTTGCCAGCCTGCATTTGGCGCCACGAACAGCTGCGTTTCTCTCGACACCCTTGAGCCTTTATTTCCAGGCCCTCTCTTCAAGCCAGGGCTGATTACACCTCTTTAACGCCCGGTGCCAAATCAAGTACATTTAGTCTTTCTGTGGGACTTATGCTCAATAAAACACACTTGAGCGGTTTTCAGAAGCCAGGACATGCAGTCTTATAAAGAGCCCAAAGCCATGCTACCAGGGACACTACTGCAGTCTCTGTGTGAAGGGGTGCTTTTAGTTTGTTCAGGACATCATGTGTGCTTTTATTTTATAAGCTGTTACTACTCCCTATCTGCCTTTTCAGCTGTAGCAAAATCCTGCCCCCCCAACCCCCCATTAAAACCAATTAATTGGAGAAGCAGTTGTGTTTACTTTGCTGTGTGATTTCATTGTAATGTGACCTCCACTTCCTACCAAATGATCTCAAACCAAAGTGTTAGTGTTGTAGTCAAGACCACACTAACCGAGACCGAGACATCCCCAAGACCCAGACAAGACCAAGACATTTAGGGATCAAGACTGAGTCAAGACCATGTCGTGGAAAAGTAGCAATAATCTTCTGACCGAGACTGAACTGCAGTACTACAACACTCGTCAGTGTAGAAGAAACCAGACATGACACAGACTCATGATAGACCACTAACCGCATTTCTCTCAGTTAAATGACCCTCACATGACTTTTCTATGGTCCCTGTTAGCATCTAATAACCAGCTGTCTGTTATATGCCACTGTCAAACACACATGTAACAGTTTCCTTTAGCCAACGGGACAAAGAAATTAAGTGAAAGAGGAAAAGTTTGAACTATTTTTAGCTTTCTCTCAAATGTTTGCTCAATGTGACACCACTTAAGAAAACGTACAAAGAAACCTTCCTCTGTAGACTTTGCTGTTCAAGCCCTTCATAATGTGAGCAACAGTAAAAAAGCAGAAGTAGAAAAGCTTGCATTCATTGGTGATACATTTAAAGAGAGGTTTTATTGTTACCGTAAAACAACGGTCCGAGAGTGAAACATGAGCTTTGATATAAACCCCTGAAGATTGCATAATACAGATCAGTGTGTAACTTTTGATTCACGCACACATCCCCAGTCCCTTTAACAAGTCTTAAACATTGTATCATAAACATTCAAATCTTTGAAACAGATCACAGGTTTATATTGGCTCACAAAAAATTAGCCTGGGTTTTCTAAGTTGGCTCAGGGCTTTGTGTTTAGAGTCCGGGGGGGGGGGGGGGGGGGGGGGGGGGGGGTGTTGCCTTAAGACTTAAGGTGGTCTAGAGAGAAACTACTGTACAATCGTTTGTGATTAAACACTTAAAACATTTCAGCATCCTGGTCAACTTGCATGCTGACCCCTAGTAAGTGTCCTTTCTACAGTTTACCAAGTGGCCGACCAATTGTTTACTCCAGGACAGCAGACTTTAGGAGCTGTGCCTTCAGTGTGGCAAAATGATGTGCTAGATTCTTTGAATATACGGGGTGTTTAAAGGTGGCGTCTGAACATGACAGGCCTTCAAAGAAGACTCCGTAATCCTGACAGCACAGTCAAAAGTGAGTCCAAGCCGGCAAACCTAACAACTATCTAAATACACTCCCTGAACACACATACCATTAAAATACTTTACATTTATACAGAATCATCCCAAGTTTCATCCTGCAATATCCAACTTTTTGATTTTCAAATGACTAGCTTACCTTTTAATTTCAGATGCTCTTTAAGTAAGTGCAGTGCTTGGCGTTAAGAGCTAAAGCACATTTTTGTTGTGACGTGGATTCAGGCCATTAAAAAAAACACTGAAAAAAGAAGTAGGCCGTCCCACTGTGCCCGTCTGTCCATGACAGTGTAAGGCTATAATGCCTTCTCAACGAACAACTAACAACCACTCAATTAATGTAATAATGAATATCCAGCATTGAATTTAAAAAGTAATGAAAGTCTCTCCCAGTTCTTCTGAGCTTATTGTTTTCCTCTGTACGGGCCAGCCTCGAGCCCTCCGTGGATATGCCGCCTCCTCTGACTTTTTTTTTTCTTCCTTTCTCGCCGTCTCAAAGGTCCTTCTCTCCCGTTGTCAGTCTCTCTCCCTCTCTCCCTTCCTCGAGAGGATGGGTCTGTCTGTGCTCCCACATGCGCACCGCGCCGTCCCACTGTGGAGAAACACAGTTGAATACGTTTCTGTTACAAGATTTTAAACAGGTTGGTTCTTCTTGACTTTGCTGCACGATTAAGTCACAGGGCTTACGTAGAACTTTTAATTACTGCTTAATTCCACCTGATGCGTGTTCAGTCTGTCTCCACTCCGTCACAGCAGCAGAGCTGATTGTTTTTTTTACTTCAGTCAATGTGTGTGCTTGCACTGGCTCCGCTGTGCTGCGTCTCAGCTCCGGCAGTATGGAGCCCTCTGCAGCACATACTTAAGGCTTCTTATTTTTTTTGAAGGATGCTGGAGCACGGCGCATCAATTTACCACAAAGCGGACCAAGTGGGACAGGAAGTCAGACGCCAAAGCAACATGAAGACGTCCGGTTTATTTTCAGAATTATATATATAGAGAAATATATATATATATATATAATATTTTAATTATTGCAGGAACTTCTTGGTCTCGGGACTCAGCTGTACGGCCGTACCATACTGCGCTCTAAGAACGCAGCCTGTGGGTGTTGACGGACGATGGAGCACGGAGCCGTACCGGAGCAGAGCTGACACACATTGAAAACACATCTGGTGGAAGTTCTGGTTATTTTTTAAACTGAAAAATTCTGTTGTCATATGAGTTGCCTTTTACGTCTATCCATTACAATGGAGAACAAATGTACACTGTGCTTTGGCCAGCTGAAATACTTTTGATAATCTTCTGCAACAAATGTTATCAAATGCTAAGCTGAGATGTCTTGGAGTCGTTCATACAGGTGTTTTTGAACTTTATTGAAATAAACGCTATTTTTCATTGGCCATGTAACATCATCATCGTGTGGATTTACTGAACCTGTAAAGATGACGACGTCAAGAGTCCTGCAGTTCTTTCTGCCAGCTTATTTGCAGTTTCATCAACAATGTGCAAGATGTGTTTTTTACTCCAGTGGACAGCAACAACTTAAGATAACTTAGAGCTTATATTTGTCCAGCTATGAGAAAAAAAGTCTGATTGTGTTCACAGCAAAGAGAGAAACTGTTTAAAAGTCAATATAATATATAAAATATACTTGTATTTTTGGAAATCATCCATTATGTGTTTTTTTTTTAAAATCAGAAATCTCATCAACTTCTCTAATTTCTTTCACTTTCTGGTATTTCATTACTGAATAAAAAAACCCTGCCTGGTGTCTCCTCATAAAAGCATTTTAGTCTTTCAAACAGCATTTTTAAATTGTATGTTACATTAATGGTGACACGTTTTTCACACTGCCTCTGGTTTAACAGTTTGCATTAACAGCACTCACAGAGCTGCTGACGATGTTGTCCTCGTAGGGATGCCAGCTGACGTCCCTCACACATGCATCATGGCCTGACAGTCTGGAGACCACAGCGCCCGTCAGCACGTCATAGACTGAACACACACAAAGAGTTTCATTTATCTAAAAACCTGAACGGATGTTTTGATTAACATGTTGATTTAATCATGCACTTCATTTATTTTCCATGTCAAATACCATGGAAGAGACACAATAATATGACTACACATAGCACAGAGAGACAGGGTAAGACTCACTGATGATTTTGCCCGTGGAGCAGCCCGAGTAGATGAACCTCTGTCCCGTGCTGAACTCAGGGGAGAAACGGCAGCGGATGAGGGTGTGCAGAACGCCATGGCCGCGGTAGGTCATCACAGAGGTGTCGCCGGTCAGCTTGTGTCTCTTCAGAGCTGGAAAGTTAAAACAAGCAGTATTCTCAAAAATCCCCTCTACAATCAGTGAAATACCCCAGAAAAGCAGTTTCAACAAATGTACCCAAAAATACAGATTTAAATGTACAGTATGTAGAATTTCTACCCTAAAATATCTAAATTATAAAAAATTGACTAAGCCTTTGTTATATATATTTTTTTCGTTGAGTACTTAACGTATAATTAAATATTATCTCAAATATTTCCAACAGTTATCAAAGCCAGAGAAATCCGTAATGTCATAGTTGTAATGGGAAGTGTCTTGTCATGGCCACCGCAATGACAGAGCCGCCATGACAGACACGACATGTTTATCGTTGCCATGGAAACGCCGGGTGTTACTTCAAAGGCAGCCGCATTAGAAAGCGGGTAATTCCTACTGAAAGCTGTCGTATGTGCTGCTGTGATAAAAACCTCATGTAAATTATACTTGGATACATCGTCGGTAAACTTTGAGTAGTCAGAAGACTAGAGAAGCGTCGTCCATTTACTGTTGATCATTTAGTGCTACCATATCCCCTTACCGCCCACATACATACAAATCCAAGGTTAACGTTTTTATCCTTGGCACCCTCTCCCTTCTTTGATGATGTCACTTTGTCTTCCTCCTTTCCTCCCACCTGTGTTATTCAGTGCCAATAGCTCGAGTGAGTTCCCTCACTTCTTTCTCACCTCTCTGGGGAACCTGCTGCCAGCGGTAATCCCAGTTCTGTTGTGTGACAGCCAGGCGGGAGGCTGCTAACCCCTCTTTGGGCGAGAACTTTCTGACATCCCAGAGCTTGATGGACTGATCCTTCGAGTTGCTGATCAGATAACGGGCGTCACCCTGGCATAGACACATCACAGGTGAGGAGGCGTACACTTTTATAAAGGACGCAAAGTACACCTAAATATTACACCCATCTAATGGAGTAATGACAGATCACACTGGGCTAATATTGGCTTTTAATTTATCATTCCCAAACCAATCAGTCAAATCCAACTGCCCAGGAGGATTTGAGGAACTTTCTAGTGACAGATTGATAAAACACCAGCAGCATTCCTCTCCTCACCCCCCACCTTGCTGTGGATGAAGGTGATGCCGTCTCGATGGCCGGCCAGCTGTCCGACAGGCTGTGGTCTGTCCTCCCGCAGCGTCCGTCTGTCCCACACCTTGCACACCGCATCGTCGCTGCCAGAGAAGAGCAGCTGGGACGAGCTGTCGGCGAACGCCACCGCATTCACATCGTCCTCGTGGGCATCAATCTGACGAGAAGGGAAACAAAAGAAAGACAATAAGTGTGCCTGTGTGGAGGCCGTGCAAGCAAGTGAGCGTGTGTACGTTTGTGCGATTTTCTTTTGTGAGAGACAGTGTGTAGTATTCACGGTTGTGTGGAAGTTTCTTTGTCTGTGTGCTTGTGCGTGACTGGATGGATGTCAGTGTCGTGACTGAAAGACAAAATGCTGAAGATGTTGGAAGATTTCAATCTATGGGAAACACATTTTAAAGCTAGATGAAAGAGCAACTAAGAGCCGTAGATTCTCAAAACATGAGAAAGAGCAGATCTGGCAGTACTACATAAAAATAAAAAATGTCAACAGAGAATGCACACGTTAACTTAAATCATTGTGAACCGTTTCCACTAACATAAAGACAGAAATAAAAACAGGTAGTGCACAGAGATTTGAAGGTCTTTATATATCTCTTGTTCCGGACTATTTTATTCCACAAATGTAATACTTTAGTGAGTCCATAAAGCAGATGAACTAGGAATGTAGGATGATCTGTAAATAAACTGCAATGACAACATCTGTAATTATTATGTCTATTATATATAGGAAATATCAGGCTCATGCGTCAGGCACCACATGTGAGCAATGATTGCTAGTTTGGGTCTTATTGAAGGATTTATTAAATATAGGACCGCCATCAGAATCCTCCTGGATGATAAATGAGCCAAAGTAACAAGGTCAGTGATTAGCCAGAGACACATGATGCAGTGCTAATGGGAGGGGCAGAATGAGAAAGCACATAAGACAGTGATGAATCAGAGTGCTGAGACCTGCTACTGACTTCTATGTGTGTGTGTGTGTGTGTGTGTGTGTGTGTGTGTGTGTGTGTGGGGGGGGGGGGTGGGTTCTGGGAGGAGAAAGGGGATGCGGGACTTTGTGCTGCTACATTACAAACAGGGAACTTTAAGTGAGCTGGCGCACTTTCATGTCTGGCTCACCTTGATCACAGGGTGAGCCAGCACTATACGTACATGACTCCAAAGTAAAGGGTAAAGACAGGAAAGGAAGCAGACAAAACTCAGAAACATCCAGTCCACACACACACACACACCTTCAACGTCCGTTTATTCTGCTCCAGATCGAAGACATAAAGGCAGCCATCGTTTGCTCTGAAAGGAGAGAGCAAAGGTTTAAATAACACTCGACGGACTTAACTAAGACTGCATTATATCAAGTGTGGATGTCTTCTTTTCAATGTTTATATGTCTATACAACTTCAACCTTGAACAAACCGCAAAAGGAAAGACTTGCAGCTTGAATGTACATTTCTGAAAGAGACTGGAGGCTTGGTTTCAACTCTGTCAGTGGCTGCCTTCAAGCATAATAGCAAATTGTACTCACCCTCCCAGGATCTCATTGCCATCTGTGGACGCAGCCAGTGAGAACACACAGAACCTCCTTTCATCTGGGCTACACGGCAACAAAAAGAAGACACATACACAAGCTGGTTGACACTACAGCACAGCACCGATTTAAAATCACAACCACACTGTCAACTATGTATCATCCCAACATGAGAAGCTCGATGAAGGCACGCATCATGTCTTAAACAATGGCTTTTGTAAGGAGTACTGAGTTCAATGGCAATGCTTTGTTGAAGTTATGATCTCTCCCATTAACACACCACACACACACATGCACACACACACACAGCAGCAAGAGGATGGATGTTGAGGTGACAAGTTGTGACAGCATCATTCATCCAGGTGGTAATGAAGGGAGAGGAGGGGCGGCTGGTAGGGAATGATAGATTACCTGCTCCGTAATGTTATAAGTTACTATGAGGGAAACACTAACTTGAGGTCCAGGGCGGTGTGGTTTTCACTGTCTCCATCTATACTGCACAAATGAACTGCAGAGAGGACACACAGAGACAGAGAATGTTTGAATATCACCGCAACATGTGGGATAACATATTGTGCAAACTGCTGAACCAATGGGATACTTTTTAAAAAATGTATATGATTTCAATGGCTTTTTGTATATTTGTAAATTATCTTATCTGCTGGGCTACAACCTAAATACAATCCATTAACAATTCCCTTTATAATAAAACTGGGATTAAGTGTACACCTTAAATGAAGATTTTGGACACTAATGACTCTTTATCTGCGTAAGGAGACACAGTCTATGCATCTATACAATGTGCTGCATTACATTGTGGAATTATTAGGAGAACATAGTCTACAAGTAACGAGCATGTTGTATGAATAATATGTAATTTGAACTTTTATTTTTTCATTGTGAGTATTTCAAAGGACTTTATTCAACTGATTCAAGCACTGTATAACTGTACTAATTCAACCTTTTGGTACTTGTATACTTTACTGAAGCTTCATAGCTCAATTCCACGACTACCAAAAGGAAAAAACTGTCCTTTCTATTGCAAAATAAACTTTTCAAGCTATCCCTGTCAACAAAACATTATACGGATTAGCATCAGAAAGATAAACAAAGTGCTATACTGTCTATACTGTCTAGTCCCTTATCCTTACTGTAGTCAGACCAGCTGGAATAGAGCACATGCTGTGTATCTGGAGTGAAGCAGACATCCAGCACACTCCAGCCCACATCACGGGCCTTCACTGTGCGCCGCAGGTGAAACCGCCCCTTGGTGGTGTCGTACAGGCGGATGTTCTGATCTGCAGCGAGCAACAGAAAAATAAACAATTATGCTTGTGATCAAATAATAGGAGAAGTGAGAAAGGCGTATAGATCCCTAACATGTGATGTTTACTGAGAAAAGAGATATTAACTTAAAAATGAGGGCCCGACTGATATAGAACTTTTGGGGCCGATATCGTTATTGGGTGACAGGCCACAGGGATAAATGCTAGAGTAATACAATGAAACTCAAATTAAATGCTATGTGACTGGTGAATAAATCGAGTAATATCGGCAATAAAATTAGCCAATACTGATAGAAACTGGATAAGCTAATTTCGCCCGATATTATCGGCTGGCTGATTAATCGGTCGGGCTCTAATTAAAACTGTCCAAAAGAAACAACAATTAATTGTTAAATATATATATATATATATATATTACGTGGTTATATATATAATATATAGAGTTTGCATTACTTAAATATTATCTAAACACTTTTAAAACAAATTAGATATCAGACAATTGTAGCTGGTATAATTTTCACTGAATTCAGATTTGGGTGTGAGTGATCATGTTCTAAACAAATAGTTTTTAAAAATCCCTCTCAGACTCAATTTATTTCCTCTGGGTTCTCAGGACTGATCTCGGTTTGTTTACCTTGGCAGGCAGAGAGAAACATGTTGCCTTCCTCGCTGTACACTCCACAGAAGGCTTTCTGTTGGTATGTATCCTTGTGGGAAACATAGTTTGGCAGAAAACTGCAACGAAAAAAGAATCGAGATTATTGGAGAGACAACAGTAGGAGCCCTCCTGTAAACATCACGTCTAGTTCATTAATTTTTACAAAAAAAAAAAAAATACATTAAGCACAAGAAAATGTGAATTCTGTCTCTGTGCAACCTTGTAGTTCTTTCTTGATAAATATTCTAAAATGCACAAAAAGGAAGCAATACTTACTGTGTGCGGATACGACTACACTCTCCATGGGAAAAACTGGTGCCTCTACATCTGCCTTGTTCCCTCTAAAAGCAAAGATATAATCAGAAAAGAAAAAATAACCCCCTAATCTACACTGGAGCATATAAGGGAATACAATACTTTTAAATATTTAGTCAAAACTGGGTTGTCAATGTTTCATGTAAGCTAAAGTAGAACTTTAACTCACATTTTTTCATCAAATTGCATTAGCACTTTTACAGATTTTGCTTTAAATCCACACAGTCTGACCTCTGTAAGCATGTGGGTGAAACTCTGTCTGCCTTTCAGGGAAGAGGAGGCTGTCGCAAGCAGGATCTGGGTTCGGATCTCACTTCGGTCCACCTCATTGGTGTCAGGTTGGGTGTCCACTAGATAAGTAAGGCATCAAGACAAAGATTTGGAATTGATTACATTCTGCCATCAAACAATCAGTGTAAGTTGTAACATACAGTAGGTTAAAGTTCATGTTATCAGGATACCTGATTTGATAACTGTTTTCAGATATCAAATGATACTCAGTATGGGTGCAGGAATTGAAGAATTCACTACTCACTACCCAAGGTTTGTTTTACATGTTTACTTTAAGGCCCATTGAGGGGATTTGTCGGTTGTGGTTCATAAACACACGACTTGAAGGGGCCCCTCTAGGCTTAATGGGTACAGAGCAGAACTGGACGAGTGAGCTCGAGATGGAATATGGAGGGAGTGCCACAGGTGGGAACAAAGCTCGTCAGAGAACTAAAATAATGTTTTGTGACTGTTACACACTTCTAATGGTTCCAAAGTGATTATAGAGAGGGATCCGTTTGATGAGTATGTATTTGTTTTTGTTCGGAAAATCCTACTTATTCCACTTTAAATGTAAAAAAAAGTTCTAAATTAACAAAATAGCTACATTTTGTTGCAGCACACGAAACATCTTTATTTTGGATCCTGCTGAATACAACAAATTGCACTATTATACATCTGCAATAAAAATTGTACATCCCCCCCTCACTTTTGCTAGGGGGTATTGGGTGATTTCCAATGACACAGAGTACACACAGCCAAAGTACACACTGTCCAAAACACAGTTAATTAATACAGCAGCATGTTTGACTGTCAGAACTGAAGGTTTCAGCAGATGAATGGTGTTAAAGGGCTCTATGCTATCAAGCAAGATACAATGTAGTATTTCATTTTCAAACCAGGAGTTCAGAGGTTACCTGGTGGATTGTAGCGGTCGCCCAGCCGACCCTCCCAGGCTCCGTCACTGTCCTCATCAGAGTCAGAATATGACTGGACCAGCTGCAGCCCTGTGGCTCCACTGCCATGGACCAGTCTGACCTGGCCCCTGCAGACACAACACATCAGGTAGACAACACATCAATCCAAGTGGTGAAATACAGCCCAAATAATACATTAACTCCTGGACAGAGGATTGCCCTGTCTGCAGCACAGTCTTGTATTGTTTTCTACTCTAACAGACGGGGGAACCTTGGCTTGATTTAAGGTATTGAATGCTAACTTAAGTAAGCAGTGAGATGTCATTGTCTACTTACTCATATTGACTCTTACAGATTCTGGTACTGTTCTGATAGTTCTGTCTCCTCCACATATACTGTAGGTAGGACTTTAGGTGACTTTAGTCTACGCTTTGGGGAAGTTGTTTGTTCTGAAAGCTATTTTTTGTCTAAAAGTTCATTTTAACCAAAGAACAATAAGTCCATTAAAAACAAACTTAAAACTCGTTATGGTAAACTCTACTTAGCTTTAGCATCAATGGAGTGTTAGAAGTTGGACTTCTTTCTATGTATATGGTCTCCAATTTGAATAATCTAAACTAAGATTAACAGTTAGGCAATGTGATGTGCTGAAGGACTTTTGGAATTCTATTAATTCCTTTAATAAATCTGTTTTGGAAATGGAATTTGATTTAAACGCTTGTCTGTATTTATTAAATGACTCCCCAGATTTTCAGTTAGATAGAAAAAAATGCATAATATTAATAATTATAACATAGAAATGCATATGACTTTTTTGGAAAAATGAATCTCTGCCAACCTTTAAGTTGTTTTTGGCTCAAGTGTCACAATTTTTACCGGTAGAGAAACTAACTTTGGAAAAATGTAACCGTGACCATATTACATATACAGGACTTTTGGCTTCCATTGATCTGTTGCTTGGAGGAATTTTCTAAAGGTTGTCAACAATGATAATGCAATGATGCTATGATGCTATGATATCTAATTATTATTATTTTTTAATTTAATTCTGCCCCTTTTTTTTTGTTTTTTGTCTCGTCTTATTATTTTGACTATCATTATGAAGAGTATTATTAATATTACTGTTAGGATTGTTTTTGCTTTGTTTTTCTGTGTATACATGGAGGCCTATGTATGCAGACATGCATGTATGTATGGGTTCATGTTGGTGGAGGGAAGGGATATACTGACATTCTGTGTACAGTTTGTTGATCGTTGTATACCCATCCCAAATAAAAAGATGATAAAAAAACAAACAGTTAGACATTATACATTTATGTAGATTTGCACATCTAAAGAGATTTAAATTGAGGACTTGAATTTTACGCCATGCTTTTAGTTTTTATACTCACCCTACAGCTGGGCGATGATAAATCATATGTGTGGAAAATCATGATTTTCAAAAATGTATTTACTCAGCCTCTCCTCTTGGGCTCCCCTAGTTCACATCCTCCCCCCTCGTTAACTTCCTGAAGTGCTACAGTATAGTGCACTTTTTAAGACAAGTTCACAGCTTGCACTTTAACCCCTGAAGAAAATATCTGCTTACTATTAATCCTCAAAGTGTATTTCAGTTTGCTTTTGTTGAATTGTATTGATAAAAAAAAGCAATTGATTGATTGATTGATTTTTTTTAGGTCACATCGCCCAGCCCACATGTCACTCTCATCAAGCTACTCAACATGTTTTAATGAGTAGAAGAATGAAATACTGAATGGATTTGTCCTGCAATGTGGAATATTTTTTTCTGATATCTCAGGGCGTTTCAGGTTTACATTGTGTTTTTTCCAAAAGATTCATTGTTTGTAAGTTAACTCTACCTAAAGGGCCTGACACAAAATAGAGGAGTGTTTATCTTCGATGTCTCGCATTGTGTAAAATAACAATACAGCACATAACAACATTTAGAAAAGGGTTTATATTAGTGCATTGTTTTTGATCTTCCAGTTCACCTTCTTAGTAGGTAAGCCAGCACTTCAGCTAAGTCAACGTCCTCCTCAGATGCTGGCTGTCTGTCTCCTTGCTGCCTCTCAGCAGGCCTGCGGACTCTGCTGCTGCTGCTGCTGCTCTGGTTCGGTTCTGCTGCTTCAGGCTGCTCAGCTGGGTTGCCACTGGAAGAGCCCCTTCCTCCAGACATCCCAGAACTGGACTGAGAGCCCATAGACTGAGGGGAGCCTGGCAGGGAGAGGAATTAAAAAAGGACAAGAAAGTTTTGCATTGATAGGATGATGTAATTGTCATGAACACAGAGGAAATGGGAACACTTAAGTTCGCTTACAGTTGCACAGAAAACACACCTGCATTAACCTGGCTAATGTCAATTTATTTTTTTTTGCTCAAGTTTTTGTACTTCCACTAATTTAATTTCACAAAACTCCTTTTTTCTGCAGAGTAATCCACCAGTGTATTTTTACGAAACGATCGTCCGTGGTTAAGACTCAGAGGTTTGTTGAGCTAGCTTAAATGCTAACGACTTATCATAAATATTACCGCTTGACTGTCAAACAGTCTGCTTGACAGCTCGTCGAGCCAGCTCCAAGTCGTTTCTTTGTTCACTTAATAATGTGTCCTATGTGTCACTCCCGCTAGGGCACGCGTATGACGTCCTAACACGTGAAAAGTAATGGTTTGACAAGCACAGTGTTGCAGCAGTCGGCTAACAGGGCCAGCCGTGAATCGCCATGTTGTTTACATAAAAAGGTGAAAAAACCTTGTGCGTGCCCCTTCCCTTACGTCATCACGTGATCAATACCACTGTCCACGGAAGCTGACTCAATATTACTGACAAAGTGCAGATGTATTAGTTATTGTAAAATATGAACACAATAGATAAGAGATTGAGACTATAGAAGATATACAAAATATATGGATCTACATAATAATCTAGACTGCATATAAGATTTATTATTAACCCTTATTTATTATTTTTATTATTTATTTGGTATTCCTGCACTTGGTGAATAATTGGAGATGACAGGCTTCGGTCTGTGCCCAATAGCCCAAGGCATTCAAGAGGAGATATTTTCCCCTCCAGTAGACATGAATCAGCTACAGGTGCCATTTGTCTGTTTGATTGTTTGTAGGCGACATTTACAAGAATAACCAGTCAAACTTTTCAAAAGAAATATTGTGCTGAAGCAGAGTTGATTGGAATTTATTTACAAGACAAAATTAAAGTAGACCTTTAAATCCAGGCTCTGAGGGTTTTGCCACAAAGTGGATGCTGAAGCCTGACGCAGCAAACCCCGTTTGTTGTGATGGGGCGCAGTTTGGTCCCACTATCAGAGGCAACAAATAGCTGACTAGATACGGCAACGTGTTATTTTGCAACAAAAGGAAAGCAACTTTATTTATGTTTCTGTCTGTGTGGGTATTGTTTAAAATGATAGTACTTTTAATGCAGTACTTTTCTTTGTTCACGAAATGTTTTGAGACGAGCTGTGTGCATACTGTATGCATAAGAGGCGTGGACATTTCACAAGAGGGAAGTGGAAACGCGTTGGCTTTTACGTCATGCGTAAACACGCAAATTATACTTGTTTTGTAGTCTAAATAGTGTATACCAAAAGTAAAGCAGGAATATTAAATGTCTTTTCACAGCTGTATTCATTCATATATGTGATTATTACTTGTAATTATAACTGAACCACAACTTCTCTGATGAAGATTAGTTTATTATTAAGTTTAACGAACTGATGCAGTCTGGTAGTGTCATACAACCTTCCTAGACCTTATCATAATGAAAACTGATATACATGAGCAGTGAGCCCTGATACACAAGGTTATATTATGATCATTTCTCTCTGGATATGCATATTGTAGAATGTTATTTTACACTGTATAGATTATATGTTGTGTGTGTGGATCACAGGTGTCCAGACAAAGCTTAACAGGTGCCTGTGTTGGTAAAAAAAAAAAGAGACTAGACCTGCAGAACAATCCAAAGGAGGGCTAATTTGAACCTCTCAGAAACCTCTTACTGAGAGAGCACACTGCATAGCTTTAAACTGAAGCTGACAACCAATGTGTGACTGTGGTAACTCATTGTGGTTTCATGGAGGCATCAAGTAATGTGAACACCAAAGTACTGCAGGATTTTTTTTTTTTACAGAGAATTTGTGCTGCATGTTGCTGAGAAGACTAAATCCTGCAGTGTCTGCATACTAATTACAATTTAATGTTTCTGGCTTAAAATGAGCATGCTGCAAAAACAAGAAGAGTCATTTAGTGCAGCAGCTTGTCTATTTCTACAAATGATCAGATAAAAACACTGCTCTAAACTGATGTCACTAAACTAAAAACATCTGTATGTTGAAGAGAAGTTTCACTTTAACATTTTTTTTTTACACAACACATCTCTTGTACAATCAAGAATGTTTTTTTCTTTTTCGGCTGTTCTTCTGTAGGGCAAATGGTGAAGTGTGTCCTTGTAGAGCAATATTCATGAGACTTTCATAATCATGCAGACACTGTTGTAGTCAGTTTAGTGGTAACATTTAAGACTGAAGAGAGAGAGAGAGAGAGAGAGAGAGAGAGAGGATGTTCCATTGTTTTAATAGCTGATTTTGTCATATATTTCACAGCTTCAAATTGATGCAGCAATAAGGTGCTTTGCCCAACAAATCCTGTTTTATAAACCCAAATGTAAAACACAGATTTAATAATTAAATAAAATCAGAAAGAAATATAGTACAAAGCCTCAAATTCACCTTATAGTCACAGACTATGGAACACCTTTAACAACAACAACAACAACAACAACAACAACAACAACACTAGCTATATAAAATAGGTTAATCCCCAGTGGCTGGAGTGAAACACAGAGTCGCCTACTTTTCAACTGGGAGTGTTTAAATGTTTTATCACGGACAACACAGTATCATGAATGTTGAATCAACAGTATGCCATTCCATGTGTTCCCAGTATTCACAGTTCATGTCATACTCTCTATAATACAGCCAGACTCAAACATAACTGGTGCGTATGCTACATAAGTTAAAGAAAGTTTGAGGCGCCGGTAGCATAGTGGTTAGTGTGCAGAGGTGCAGTCCTCCAAGCGGGCGTGGCCCAGCCTCGAATCCGACCTGTGGCTTCTTTCCTGTATGTCATTCCCCCCCCCCCCCCCCCCCCTCTCTCTCTCTCTCTCCCCCTGATTTCCGGCTCTATCCACTGTCCTATCCCTACAATAAGACCCAAAATGCCACAAAATAAATTTTAAAAAAGAAAGAAATTTCACTTAAGGTTGTAACGACAACCACAATTGAGCAACCTGTAGTTTAAAAGTCAAGGGACTGTGGAGTGATCAGACCTGAGTTTTACAAATATTAAACCCGTCTTAGAAATATCTGTCTGCTATTTTTTTTTTAAACATCATTTAAAATACCTCTCACAAAATGTGTGCTCTCAGTAGTTTTGCATAATGCTCCGGATTATTTCTCTTGAGGTAAACACTCATTTTCCCCTCGACTCGCTGATCTCCAGCCAGACCTGTGAGGAAGAATAAGAAGATTTACGTATGACTTTCGAGGAAAGAAGGTCAATAAATGGCACATTTGTAATCAGGTTCATTAATATTATTAATGACATGTAAAATGTCTAATTGATGAAAGGTTTGACAGCTTTTTAACTCACCAAGCTTTCTAGCTGTTCTTTCAATCTTCTCCAGGGCAGACTGCACATCCCCTTCCTCTGGAACGAGGACCTCTATTTCTCCCACATGGTAGCCAAAGTCAGCCTGGTCAAGATCTATGCGCACTCCGTCCTCTAAAATGAACGACTGGCGCACTGTTGTAAACTCTGCAAAGCACGCCAGATTCATTATGCTATGCCAAGACTCGTTCTCCATTGAAGAGGATTTCTCTGTGTCTTCACAAACATCTTTTAAGACCTCTTTCACTCGCAGTTGAATTTCAGGCAGATTGGTTATCTCCTTGTAGCGAGTACACAGGGCTGCTGATTTGGATTGTTCTCCACTTGTCTCCTCTGCTGTCGGGCTCTTGAGTTCCCAGCATTCTTTACGTTTACGCAGCCACATGTCTTTTAAAGTCAGGTCAAAGTTGGGGCTGTCAAAGTACTGGTCCTTAAACTGGTGCTGGCCAACACATGTTGCTGAGTCAGAGAAGAGGGTCATAAGAGAAATGATTAACAAAGTTGGTTATTATAAAGTAATTTCAGAGCAGGCCACTGCAGTGTTGACTTGGATCACAGTTTCAGTTAAATGATTAAATTCTAAATTTACACATGAATAAATGTGTGGAAAAGTCAAACACATACCCTCAGTCTCTTCCAGTGTTTTCAGAATGTCAGCATTGCACAGAAATTTTCTTTCCACTTCCACACTCATCTGAAATGACATAACAAGATCAACACAAAAATGCAGATTTTAAAATCAGTTCACTATGACCTGCATTAAGAATGACACAAATCCTAACAGTTTGTAGGGCTGGGCGGTTAATCGAGTTTCAGTTTCAAACACTGTTTTTGGCTTCACTCAATCATAAAAACAAGATACTCAGGATTAAATGATTATTGTGCTGCATTGTGCGCTTCTTTTGTCATGTGTGATAAATGTTTTAAAACATTGGGTTGTTATATTTTGGCCAAAACAGTACATCACCTCTAACTCCAAAACAGGGTCAATTGATTTGTAATTATCCATTAATCCATCAATTATTATTATCATATATTTACACGTTATTTATTTTAATTTAAGAAGTGTTTTTCAAAGTGTTCAGAAGTGTTTTATAAATGCATGTGATGCAGATGTCGTTCAATCAATGCGAAATCGTGTGTAATAATCATGATCTCAATGTCAATCCATGATGTTTGCCATAATCGAGCAGCCCTAACAGTTTGTAGGGTAATATCTTATGGAACTTTGTATTGTGTTACAACAAATACATTTACGTATTCCTGAATACAAAGTGTCAACTCCTCTCACCAAAGCCTATAGGTTATTTTATTTTATTTCCACGAAACTTAACTGCACCAAACTGGAAAGTCAACATCACACCCTACCTCTTTTATTATATCAAGCTGGAAATCATTTAGCCAAATCTACTGCTGCTGCAGTCATGAAGATTAAGACTTAAAAGCCCTTAACTGCGGCACAGAGCTCGCAAAATCGGAATTTACGAAAAGAGCAGTCCTCTCACAAACCTCCAAAAAAAGTCAGGTCGTTTAATCCAAATGACTCGGCTTCAAAAAAACATGCACTTCTATGTTAAGTCCTACGGGTCGTCATTTAAAGCGAAGTTTATTTTGCACAGGCGCAATCGGAGACACCTATTTGTGTGTTCAGGAACCTCACTTCCTGTCCCAGTAACGCAGAGGCATACAGATGGTGCAGTTTTAATCTCCTCTGCCTCATAAATATTTATTCCACACACTCGACTGTTGATGCGCACCACACCTATCATCTGATTGAAACGTGTCATGAACCGTGCAGCCACGGTGGTCACATCTCTGTTATTCAGCTTTAATTAACTCTTTTTTTGACATATCAAGTTGACAGCCTCATTTTTTGTATTCACCTTTAATGTAACACCGGGGAGGCGTTCAAGTCAAAGGGGACTTCACGTAATCTAAAATACTTTTTTTAGGAATAAAAATATAAATAATAATTTTAACGCGTCAAATTATTATTGCCTAATAAGTAATGGGCGTCTCGTGTATGAATAATGTCTAATATCAGCAGGGTTACATAAGGGATTTGATAGCCGTGTTTGTCCCTTCTGAATGTCAGCAATCAGCCTTGGGGGGAGCTGTGGTCTGTTTACTAGAGGGAAGAGGGGAAGGAGAGAGGGATAGGGCGAATGAAGGGAGGGGGAGAACAGGGGAGAGAGAGAGAGAGAGGCATATAGAGAGAGAGAGAGAGAGAGAGAGAGGGCAGGCAAGAAAACTTTTCACTTCTGAGGATCCACTGAGGAACCGTGTGTGTGTGTGCGTGCTGGAGCGGCGACCATGCAGGTAAAAACGCATTAGCTAATTGCTCTGAACTTAATTAAACGTCATCCGCGGTCGCTTAATTGTGCTGATTTGAGCGACGAGAGTGGCCTGTGACTAAAAAAAGATCGAGTAAACGACGGATTGTGCCCAATACCGAGCCGATCATAGAAATCCAACATTAAATCCCAAAACTTTTTTCTGCTTCTCGCCTGCTCTCCTTCACACCACCCCCATCGTCGAGGCGACCTCGGCGCACGTACTCCGCTTCAAGTCGCTTTAAAGCTTTTAATTCTTTCGCCAATTACGACTTAAAGCTGTTATAATGATAGTTTAAAAATGTGTTGTAGCGTTAGTCTTTAACATGTGGATTTAAGCAGTCGGACTTGTCAAAATGCGGTGTGCTGGGCGGCGAGGGGAGGAGGGGGTGCAGAGTGTTTTCTAACACATCTGTAAACGGAGCCCCACGTTCATTAATTAAATGGCTTTAGTCCGGCTAGGCCTCAATTTGCGCTGTTGAGCAGCAGGCGGCGGGCGGTGCAACACTACATGCCCGGTTTGCAGCCCACAATCAGAGGGGTAAGGAAAACACTCGAGGCCGAGGTTTTTTACCCTAAAGCGTCGGGATTTGTGTTGTCTTATCTTAGGATCAACTCTTGTCGGGTGTATTCCGCGTATTTGAAGCTGCAGTTCCCACCTGGACCTGGCAGAGTTTGCAGGGAGTGGAGACTAGTTTGAGGAGCGTTTAATTATCTCTGCCAGCTAACAGGCTAAGCTAGCAAAGTGTGTTATTAGCTCAACCCATTTTTTTGTTTTTTAATTTAGGGACCGTTCAGCCGCCACTGTGATTATACTGACGCTTGTCCTGGCTTTTTCCAGTTTCGAAGAAGAAGTGACTACCGACCACTGCAGGATTATTTTCAGTAAACTACCAGCTTAATCATTATTTCCAGAAACATGACTGTAATGCGACGTTTACAGGGGGGGCATCTCAAACTAGCCTGCTAGCTAATTGATTCACCTCGGCTCGGCATAGCTAATTAGACTGTGAGTTAATTAGCTGATCACAGGTATAGACGTCGGTGTAGTTTTATCTTGTCGTGTAGTTATAAATGTCGTGACACGATACACTCTGCAGTTATAGACTTGTCGAAATACTATCTAGTCATAGATATCTCTCCTAGCTTGCTAATTGGCATGACGAGGAAGTAGGGACTGTAGCTGTGTTGGTATTTCTCCTCATGGACATGAATTACTGTCTTCGTTATGAATGCATGTAGCTGTGTGGAAAAACCTTACTGACTGCCTTATTTTGATTTTCCTTTTTGACTAAACGGGAGCCAAAGCAATTTGACAAGCCCGTCGTGTGAATGCAGAATGATCATATTTTGTATAATGACCACATTAGTTATTTCATAGACAATTTGCTGATTTGTCAAGCAATGCACGTATCAAATATGATCTAGTCTGAGTACTGCGTGAGAATATCCTGCATTTATTACAATGTATGTGTACATTTGTCTGTGTACTCGCCGTTATATTGAATAGTCTCTGCTGATAACATGTCTACACTCCTGCACTTTAACTTATAGTATCTCTGATTGCACATCTCCCTATGTCAATACTGTCCATTTACAACTCTGTTTTTGCACATTTACATTTAATCTTCATATTTTAGACTAGTAATGCTAAGTTAAATCCTGGTTGTATATATTCCCATTCTTAGTTTTGATATTTTTAGTGCTTATTTACTTTGTATTTAGTATTATATTGTGTTTTTTGCTAATATTGTGTGTTTAAACAACCTGCTCCTGTAACGCCACAATTTCCCAGTTTGGGATCAATAAAGTAATTCTATTTTATTCTACATGTAATATTATTGTTTTGCTGAACGTTGGATTGAGTTCAGAAAGGTGTTGTGTGCAACTGTGAAATTCAAATCTAACCTAAAGTGTTATGCATGTATACACTTATTCACAACAGTCCTTATTTAAAATTTGCATTAATGTGTAATATGATTCTGACATACCAGACAAAATATTAGGAACGTCCCCACACATGTCGTTCGTCCTTAAACACCCAAGAGTAATCAGTTCCTGATCTTAGAGTTCTGTCATGAAATAAATCTGCCTGTTTAAGGGTATGGTTATAAGTAGGTAATTATAGAAGCACCTGCAGCCGGCCTAATATCGGGTTTATACCGGCTGTGACTGTTAGGCAAAAGTATTGTTAAGAAGCCATTTACAAGTTGGTTTTGGTCTGACCCAGTGTCTACAGTTCTAAAGTGTTCTGCATAGATTTCTAAAGTTTGCAGACAACATGCAGTAGAAATGTTTTAGTGACCTGCCAAAGTGGGTGCTGAGAATAAACAGATCCTGGAAGCACGCTTTCAGTTCAATTATTTTAGTCAGTGAAGTTTTGTTCACTATAGCTCAGGTGCATAACCAACATACACAGATCCTGTTTACTTTGGATCTTGGTTAGAGGAAATAACTCAATTTCATCTCATTTTAATCTCTTCATATTTTCTATGGCATTCTTAGTGTAATTATTTATGACGATTCCATAACAAGATGGATTCTCTAACAACCACCCTTTGTTTTGTTAGGAGGAGTCTGGAGAGACAGTAGGCAGTGAAAGCAATCGGGAGGCCGAGTGGCTGTGCCCGCTGTGCCAAAAAGGACAAATTGACAGATCATCCCTGTCTCTTCATCTCACTGAGCAACACAGTGTGCTTCAATCCTGTGTTGACAGACTGCTGGACATTGTAAGTTTAACCAAAATATATATATCATAAGGTTTCCAATGTCATATTCTATGTTCTGAAGACACTGAGTCTTCACAAGTTTTTCTCTCACAAAGGCTATGCCCTCTTAAATTACATTAATTATGTGAAGCTTACCGACTCCACTTGAAGCCTGCTTTTTCTTACATTTGTGGACAAAATGTTGAATATCTTGCAATGCTGTAGCTCTGCAGTAAAAACAGTCAAACAGTTCTTAACGTTTTTTGTCGCTGTTAAAACTGATTTTTATCAACTTCTTTTTGGCGGAAAGCGAGATAAAGGCCTTTTAACAGTTTAATCCAGATCACCAGGAGGTGATTAGCAAAGAGAAACTGACTTTCACAAACACTTACAGCAATAAAAAACATTAAAACATGCAAGTCAAAAAAAAATTGAATACACTTCTGTAAGACTGCATTATATTTTATTTATGTTACTATGACTACACTATGTTGTATTTATGAGGAAGGATCTCCACTAATAATAGTTGTCAACTTAAGTGCCTATTGAAATAGGTATTTTGGGTGTTTATTCAGCTCCTGTTTAGAAAAGAATGGGACTTTTAACCAGACAGTAATGGTCATTTACATGTCTGAATACGGTTCTTATCCAAAGAACCTCATATTTACAAAGTCATATTCATTGGAAGAGATTGCTCCTTTAAATTCAGGGAAATATATATTAATATTAAAATGACCAAGTAATTGGTTAACACACCAACATAGACTTTTAAATTGTGACTGTTGAGGATTAGGGTTTCAGTCTCTCATGACAATTGTGGGAATTCACTGTTGCAGACATGATTAAAGTTTTCATATGTATCTATGTTTTTAATTGTTGAGATAAACAAGTTACCAAATGTGTCTTGCAGAAAGAATTTGATAATTGGACAGAAAAATAAATATAAAATAAATGCCTCAGTGAGCACACTGTTATTAACGGGTCTGTGCAGTTTAGTATTTAAAGTGTAATGATATAGGGTAAATTGATCAAAGGCGGCTAAATTTATGCCTTAAGGATAATTTGTAAATTAAAGGCCTGCCAGGGTGGCTTTTTGTGTTCTATCACCACACATCGCTGTCACGCCCAAATGTTGAGCTACTCAAAATCAACAAAGTATTTAGCTCATCCAAAAGTTCAGTTTGCTTTGGGAATTTCTTTGACATTTTCTTTTAATTTTCTTTTTAACAGGCTGTTCTGAAACAGGCCACCAAGGGAGGAGAAGAAAAGTATGCACCCAAGTTTGCAGGTAAGTGTGACAAATGCTTCCATAATGGTTTAGATCACAAGAATTAAATCTGCATCATATTTTTTTAAGGAAATAAAGCCATCTGTTTTTAGTATGTCTGCACTTAATGGTAGGTTTTTATAAAATTATATGAAATGCCTCTTTCAATACCAAGGTATAAAGAAGAAGTCCGAGGCCAACAACATAGAGGGATTTTCTTCTATTTTGAGACCAATTTAAACATGGCGCTCCTGCAGAAAATTTGACTTAACACATATTTACACATTTGTAATACTGTTAATTATTCTTAAAGACAGTGAGTCGAATTTTCCTAAAATGTGACCTGTATAAAAATGTTCATAATCCCTTTGAATCATCTCTTATGGCCCACTATAAGTTTAAGGCAGTGTCTGTCTATGCTGGGAATCTCCCCTCACTCTTAGATGTATACTTCTCTTATTTTCTGAGCTGAAGAGTTGTGTGTGACCTACAGGCATCAATCCCCAGGTTAGGACTGAAATAAAAAATGTAATGAAGAGGTTGCATCGCTGTCACTCTCCTCTGCACTGTGTGTGTGTCTGCAACAGATGCCACATGAGAATTCTTACATGTGAATTGAACACTAAAGCCTCTTTTTAAAGTGTTGGTAATTGCAGATCAGGAAATGAGAAATGTCTGCCAGGTCGTGACTGTATACAAGTTGTTTTAGTGTGACTGAGGGCAGAGCAGAGCAGAGCAGAGCAGACGGGCCACATACACCAGGCAGGATGACACATGGCACTGGCTGCATTCACACAAAACCTGCCTTCTTCCTGAAGGGTAGTGGGGGAGTGTGGGCATGTTAATTTGTTCTTCAGGACATAACTCAGGTGAACAATCAGAAAGTTACATTTTATTTCCCTGATTCTCCTCTTTCTTACCAGCGCCGCTTACTTCCTTCCCTAACTTGTGGCAGATTTTGGTAGGAAATCTCCTAGATGATTTCCTATTCTATAGCGTCAACTGTAAAATGATCAAAGATCGTAGTGTTTTAAAATCTGACATCTAAAAAAGTATTTTGGTATTGAAACTTTCTGAAACTCTTTAAATTGTGCATATTGTGTATATATTTTGTATGCCCACTATAAATCATTGATTCAAATCCTCAGAGATGACCCAAGTTAGTCTACAACTCTCCAAATCAAACGGTTCAGGAAAGGAAGAAGTTTTGACTTAAAATGTATATTTTATGCTCTGTGGAGTTACTGGCTTGGCTGTTAGCTGAGGTGGGGCTAACTTCAGCTTACTAAATGGCTAAAATCATTGATCTATGTAATGATATTGTAAAGACTATGACATGACTTCAGTGTTTGGACCCAAAAAATCCTCAGTAATGTTGAAAAACTCTGTAAAGGGAAGAATGGTTACATGTTTGTAGGGAAATCAGGAAAATGCATTTGGATTGAAAAATGCTAATAATGAGTTGGAATCAAATTGATTGGAAAATTCCAAATTCAGATTGGAAATGTATACTTGTGCTATAAGTAAGAACTCAATGTAATACAAAATAAGTTAAACATGTATTTATTTCATCAGATGCTGTATCCTCACAACTGAACAACACCGAAGACGTCACTTCAGACCTCTGCCAATCTGGTGAGAGTGCAGACGCTACCCAGATGCTTGGAGACACAGAGATGGAGGAAGAGAGAATAATAGAACAGGAGGGAGGTGAAGCTGAGCTAGGGCCAGAAGAAGAGGGAAATCCACCTAAAAGAGCCAAACAGCAAAATGCAACTGAAAACACGGAAATCCCAGACCCCAGTGAAAAGTCAGTTGGTAAAAATGGTGCTGAGAATAACTCCCGGTTCAAATGCAATGCTTGCCTGGAAACGTTTTCCAGCAGAACTGCTTTGAGTGTGCATTACAACTCTGCAGCCCATATTCAGAGGATGACAACAGGCTCTTCAAAACAAGCCAGTGAAAATGAGACTCATGCACTCTCAGTTCCTGTCCTGTCTCGGCCATATATATCAAACAAACCCTACCAGTGTGCTGTATGTCGAGTCTCTTACAATCATGCCATCACCCTGGAGAGCCATATGAAATCTGTCTTGCACCAGTCCCGCAGCAGAAATGCTGGCATTGTTGCAAATGCTGCAAACAACGCAGTAGCCACTGCAAGTCTGGGAGGTAGCACCACAACTGTAGTGACCACGTCTGGAAGTGGAACTAGCCAGTTAGTCAACACCACCAACTGTACTGCTCCTGGGACACTGATGGTGACTGCGGCATCAGACAGAGAGCAGCTCCCAACTTCCCAAGTTGCTCCCTCCCTACTTACCTCCCCTGTGGCCTCGGCTCAGGCGGTTTCAGCATTTCTCACCCTACTCACATCTAGTCCAAGCACCCTCTCACACTCCCTCCTTCCTTCCCTCTTTGCGGCCGGTGCTGCTCCTGGTGCCACCGTGCCTCAGCTTGTGCCTCAGCCTCAAATGGTCTTGCCCTTGATCTTAAATGGGCTCCAAGCCCAAACCCAGCAGCATCAAGAAAACCAGCAAGGCCAGCTCCTTACCCAGTGTGTGCCATTTGTAGGTCTCAGTACAGCCCAGCAAGCTCTTCTAACCCAAAGACTTAACAGCTTACAGAACCAGTGGCCATCTGCAGGAGTCCCAACAAACACACAGCACTGCCTTGAAGGGCAAAACGAGACTATGAAGATTAAGAAAGAACAAGAAAAGCAGGAGATTGATGGGACAGCTGAAGAGAAGGTCTCAGATCAGACCAAGGACAAGAAGAACTGTACTACAGAGAAGGATGATGAGGGTAAAGAATTTGCACAGTGTCCTAATAAAGAAAGCAAAGTAAAGGTTGAGAATGATGAAGACCAGAAAGCACATATGGATAGCACAACAGATGGAGAAACTTCAACTAATCAGTTGGACCTGGAAGGTGATAAAGCAGCTTGCCTCAACCTCTCCCCGGTGGAAACAGAGAGGAGCCTCCGGAATAAGAACCTCTCGCCTTCTGCATCAGTGCCCAGCAACTCAAGCCTCAGTCCAATACATTTAAACCTTACACTTAGCCCTGATTCTACTCCTCAAAAATCCCAATCTAGCACTAGCCCGTGTGGCTCTCTTGGAACCCCAAAATCCAGCCCAAGTACAAATGCCTTAACCAACAAACAAACCCGACCCCATTGTTATACAAAGGGATCCATGTATATAGACCTTCCAACACTGACAGAGTTCCAGATGGAAGTTCTTGGGGCATTCTTTGAATCGCGTAGTGAGGCTGATGCTGCAAGTCCACCGCATGAGGACTGTGAGGCCCTTGGTCGAGAGGTTGGGTTGTCTGAGGAAGAGGTACGTAGGTGGTTGAGCCAGGCCCGAAATGCTAAACAGAGACAGAGAGAGACAGAGAATCTACAAGGTTTGGCAGGATTTACGAGGCATGCCCAAAGTTCTGACAATGACTTTGATGACGAAGAAAGGTCACTGATTATTGCAGAAGGTGAGGATGATGCTGAAGCATCTGGTAGTCAGGCAATAGACTTGTCCAGTACACGAGGCAAACATAGACATAGATATTTGGGAAGGGAGGGTCAGGGAGATTCCTGTCTAACGTCCGACTCAGAAAACGAGGTATATACCTCTGTCATTGTGTCTGATGAGGAAAGTCAGAATGGGTCGGCAAGGGAGGGTCCTGAAAGCCCAGTTAAAGATGAAGCTCAGTGGGAGGTCCATAGTAATAAGGGGTCAGTTGGAGGAAAGGTCCTTCGCTCCACTACAGTTTTTCTCTCTGATGCAGAGGATGAATATGAAGATGAAGAAGGAGAAGGGGATCAGAGGTCCCAGAGGAAAAAGCGGAAGGGGGAGTTTGAGCATGATGAGGTGGAGGTTAAAAAGGAAAGACAGGACCCGGATGTAGATCTGGAGTTGGAGGCCCAAGCAGATCCTCCAAATTCCCTCTCCCACACCATGGACCACACTGAGATCCAATCTATTGGTATCCACTCACTTCCACTGTCCCTTGCTCCCTTTTCTGCCCAGTTCCTCAGCCCCTATGTCCTCTCACTTGCTCCTTCAATGGTTGGAGATAGGAGCAAGACACCGATCTTTTCGAACCCACCAACTATCACACGCTTCTCCAGTTCTCTTCTTTCGCAGTCTTTTTCCTCCAACAACCAAACTTCTCACTACCTGTCTAATGGTGGTGACTGTGAGTCAGCTCTGGATCTCAGTATAGGGAAAAACAACTCAAAATATGCTTCCTCCTCATCCTCTCTGGCTGACAAAATTGCAGCACAAAAGGGACAGCTGCTTGATGGACTTGGCCTAAGGCCTACATCTAAAGGTCTGGTAGTTGTCCAGGTGAAGCCTGAATCTATTAATGCCATGTCCTCCTCTAACAGCAGTATGACTCTAGTTAACTGCAACAACATGACAAAGTCTAGTATTTACATGAGAGCAGCAGAGAAAATGAATGCTACACTATTGGAAAGAGAGCGAGAAAAGGAGAGAGAGAAGGAGAGGGAGCAGGAGCAGCAGCAGAGGAAGTCAAAAGGAAAAAGGTATCGGGATATGCGACGTTCAAGAACCATCATTCAAGCTGAACAACTTGACATTCTGTATGGCTGCTATTTCAAAGACCCAAACCCTGGGAAACATGAATTTGAACAGATTTCAGAGTGGGTGCACCTTCCAAAGAAGGTTGTTCAGATTTGGTTCCAGAACATGAGGGCAAGAGAACGTAAAGGTGAGGTCCGATTCATCAGTGATGGGACCCTAGCAGCAGTTGGCAAACCTCTTATTAAATTTACCTGGCCTCTTTCCAAACCGATATTCTCGAACAAGCCACCTCAAAATAATACTGGTTGCATCACAACAACACCAATTGTGCGCACACTCATTAAGACAGAAAGAGAGCCTGTGAAGGAGCTGGGGAAACCTGCTACGCTGAAAAAAATAGCCCCAGTCCCCATCAAGCCAAAGGAAATTGTGTCTTCTACCACAGTCTCTCCTGTGAGCAGCAGTGCTTGTGCAGTGCCAAAGACCAAACTTGAAACCACCAGCAATGCCACTATGGTCAAAGTTGCACCAAAAGTCAGCGCCCCTGTCCTTTTAGCATCACCCAAGGACCCAATCCCCATTGCACCAAGACCTGCCCAGAAAAGAAAGGTAGAAGAGGAGAGTGAGGAAGAAAAGACTGATGAGGAGAGAGACGATGAAGACGAGATGGGTCCTGGACCAGGGACCACCAACCGTATGGTGCCCAAACTGCCCACAACACCCATCAATAATAGGCCAAATGCTTCAAATGTGGTCACACAAAAACATAATGGGCTCAATTACTGGACCTCCAAAGCCCCAATTAAGATCAACACTATTTCAAGAGAACAACTGGCTCTTCCCACACACACACCTCCTCGTACCATCCCCCCTCCTCCCACCCCCAGCATCGCGCCAGTCAGCCCAAATACCCCATGCTCCGGCAAAGTGGCCATCCCCCCCACCCCCGTCATATCTAAATCAAGCCCATCTGAAAGCAGCTTTCTTCCCCATTCATCTAGCCGCAGACCACGCACACACCTGTCCTGCCTACAACTGTCCATTCTGCAGTCCTGTTATGAGACCTGTGCCCACCCTAATGCCATGGAGTGTGAGGCCATCGGCAATGAGCTCAATCTGCCGCTCAAGGTGGTTCAGATTTGGTTCCAAAACACCAGAGCCAAGGAGAAGCGCTGGAGGCTGCAGCAAGAGAAAATTGTAAGTGGGTGTAAAGACTTCCTCCACAGTATTTTTGAAAGACCTTTGCACAGAATCACATTACTGTAAAAAGGATTAAAATTGACTGTATGGTAGCTCACTGAGGATAAGAAGCTTTATTTTTGTTTTATATATGGATATCTTGCTTGAAAAAATTGGCAAACATATTGACATTTTTTAAATATATATAAAATGTATTTATTTAAAACAAATTGTTAAACAGTTCAAGTTTCTTTTACACGTCTGATGTAATACATAGGTGGAGGGGGAAGCTATTTATTTTGTGGATTTTTGCATGTATCTGCAGTTTTGTGACTGCAAATGTATTTAAGTTGGGAAGTTGGTTTTAACTACAGTGAACTACACTAGACTAACCAGTTCTTACTTTAAAGTTTATTTTGTTGCAATGTGAAAAAAATTGCAGATGCGTCAGCTTTTTCACTAGTTTGGGGCATTGCCTTCACATTAGTAAAACAATGATTGAGTTCTAGGAATACTTAATTTTAAGAATTTTTCAATCTTTAAAAATAAATACCTTAAAGGAATATTTTACTCTAAAGAAGCGTAGGGTAGTTGTGCATGAGGCAATTCTGTAGTGAGCTTAAATATTAGTCGTTCAGTCAAATCTGTAACAAATTGTTGTCATTAAAGGATAGTCATTAAACTTTTTCCCTCTCTACTTCTCTGGTCCTGCCCACCCAACGTTCTTTCTACCCTGCCTTACCATTCCCAGTCTCCTCTGTCAGGTGGGAAGGTGGACATGAGTTCAGGAAGTTACCTGCAGTACAACGCTCTCAAAGCAAATCGGCCCATCCTGCCCAAACCGGTTCAGCTGACAGTTAATGACACGCCAGCTTCCCCAGTGGCCGGCCAGACAGTGCAAAAGGAGACCCTGACAGGCCGCTGTGAAGCCTGCAATGTCTCATTTGAATCTCGAGCTGCAGCGAGGGCCCATGTCTTCTCCTCACGTCATCTGGCAACCCTGAGAACAACAAATTTTGGCCAACCCTCAACGCTTGTCAACAAGAATGGAACGAGTAATGGTGGACCTGGCAGTGCTGTGCAGGGACCACAGGTCTCTCATTCTACTCCAGTATCAAGTACTGGTTCTAGTTCCATAGGGGAGATGGTTGTTGAGGCACCTACACCGAAAGCTACCAGCAGCTAGAGACTCAGATCGGGATGGGTCTGCACACTGACATTCTTGGACCCATTTGGGATCCTAGATTTTAATAAATAAATTTGAGCACTAATCCTCAAAAACTAACGTTTTGGGTTTTTGAAGTTGGCTCCCACTGCATCCGCTGTCTCTTGCTCAACCTTCACTGAACTACGTTACTCTAGATCCGCCTGGTATCGACTACAACCGCAGACTGTTTCCATGCTGCATCACACTTTGAGTTGCTGTTTCAAAAGTGATGAACACATCTCTAGTCTCCCTCAATCCTCACACCACTTTATCCAAACGTTTTTGGTCCCAAGTCTGTGGTTATATATTACTTCAATGAACTTCCTATAATTTGTTACGACATTTAACTTGCCATGCTTGAACTGTTCGCATTGGTGTTTCCTCTTTGGAAGTGGCAATTTGACAGTATGCCTGGAAACACCTTTTGGGATAATAATATGAAATACTTGCATTAATGACTCCCAGATTGCTCCTGTGGAATTGTTTTCTCATGCCTACTCACTTTTAGGGAGAAAAATGCTTGGAAAAAAAAAAACTGGACTGAACTGTTGGGAGAGGATGAACTGGTCTGGACTGTCACCTTTTTACTTTGCTACAAGAGCTTGATTTGAAGAGTGTTGTGTCTACTTATTTTGGGATATGAGAAAAGGTACTTGATAGAGAACAGGGCTGTTGACTTGTCCCCATTTACATGTTGATAGTTTCATGACAATCCAAATACACAGGGCAAAAAGAGAGGCTGAGGGAACAGTCTTGGCATACTGCACTTTGACACATTTTACATAGTTTGAAATGTTTTAAGCATTCTAATGCAAGTGTCTTTTTATGAAAAGATACATTAATGCATGTTGGATGCCTTAATATAAATCACGTGAAATAAATTGGTTTTTGCTATTCTAATGAGACATGTTTTAGATGTGAGCGTAATGTGCGAGAAGCAGGCCTGGGTATTAAAATGAAGAGTTTGTTCCAAAATGCTTTCATATCCACCATGGGGGGAAATAACTGAATGTCATATTCTTTTTAGATTATGGCAAATCCTGTCTGTTGTCAGCATTCTCCTGGCCAAGGACTATAATTACCAACTATCTTGTTTTTACAACAAATTTCTTTGATCCTGTGGATTTTACTTTCTCTTTCGATGGTGAATATGTCATTTTGAAATGCAGCTCTTCAAAACTATTAGGGGTAAAAAATGTGGTTTTGCCTAATGTTGGTGTGTGATATATGAGCGCCTTAAAAAGAAACACCACCAGGTTTATAAATTAATGCCCAGGTAATAACCAGTAATGTTGGTGAATAAATTTTATCCTCATCTGGCACAGAGGGTCAGATGAATTTAATACATTTACAGTTTTCTTGTTCATGAATACTGTGCAAAACAGAAAACTGAAGAATTCCTTATATAATTCAATATTTATACAAATGACAATGTAAGCAATTAAACTGGTTTAAAATATTTTATTTAGGTCAGCAGCCAAGTCTCTTGAAATACTGAGAGAACAGAGCTTGAAATTGGCTGTTCTCTACTTTTTCCTCTTTTTTTTTTTTTTTTCAGTTTTGATACAGAGTTACTAGTTCAATCAATGTATGTGCTGTGAAATTAGATCTAATATCTGGAAACCATCAAAAGGGAGTAAGTTGGGTATTACTAGCATCCTTAAGGGACTTGTGAATACTCAAATCTTTGCAGCAAATTAGAAAACATTAAATGTGTTGACTGAGAGCTAATAAGATGGTGCTGTGCTGAAGGACACGTAACATACTAAAGATGTATTCCTTCAATTTAAGTTGTATATTAATGTTACTATTGATAGTTTTAACTAAATGCAAAACTAAAACCTGAACTTTTGTAAAGAAATATATAAAATAACTGATATTCCAAAGTTATCCTCCCTTTGCTTTCTGTCATTCAAATACCAAAAAGCAATCTTGAGGTCGACAGAGAGCAGGTGAGGTGTTTGTTAATGCAAACTGTAGAACATCCCACGGCTTGACACTTGCACTAGTCCACAATTTTTGCACAAGCTACAGACATTTCAAAATGAACACAGCCATTTACACAATTTAAAGAGTCACTTGGTGGGGTTTCTGAAACAAGGACGGTGACAGTGTCCTTTCCTGAGTAATAATTTGTACTCCTGATAGAACTGTTTCTTGTGTGTAAAGCGAGGACTGAAGTGCTTTAACTTCAAGACTGGGATTACACACACACACGCACACACACAGACATGGTGTTGCACTGTCCAAACTAGCTAGGTTTTTATGGAGATTTGCTTTTTATTCCTGTATGTTTCATTGTCACTTTGATTATCACTCTTGTTATTATAGTACTACTACTTATACAATTTATCATTACTACTCATCACTGTTTTTGATTATTATTGATCAATAATGGTTTTAAATGCCACCTCTCTGCTCAAAAACAGTATGATATTCCTCTGAATATTGAACAATAATAGTGGCAGTGTTGTTATAAATCGTTAGACTTTTGATTAAGCGTTTTTTTTTCTCCTCACTTGTACCTGCCTTTTTGTGTTTGGTCTCCATTATGCTTTCTTTGATATACAGAAAAAGAAATAAAATCAGTTGAACGACAAAGCTTATGTGTTATTGCAGTACCATTGAGGCACTTCTTTTTGTGGCAAGGGTTTAAATCATTTATACTTCCCGGTAAACTTGGGTAGACAATTTGTATCACAATCGTATGTGCCTGGAATTAATTTGCTGAACAATTTGCATTGCCGGTCTACTTACGACTGACAGAGATGATCGACAGATATTTTACCCAGTTAGTGGTAAACTTACTTTTCGGAACCGGAAATTCATGTGCGATTGTCCAATAGGAACGAGGCAGACGCCAAAGAGGTTGTCTCGAATCATCCGCTGACCAATAGGATTGAGAGTTTTCCGCCTGCAGTGTTCCATGACTCCGCCCCCGGCTTCCATTTCTGAACTGATGGACGCTGCCGCTCTCGCGTAGTCCTCGCCTATTTTATATACACATTTAAGTAAGTAAACTAGGTTGTCCGTCGTAAATTAGGACTTTTTTTGTAAAAGAAGAGACAGAATAGAAGTACTCGACAGTCGTGGAATGCTGTTTGACAAGTGGCTGTTACTGTAGGTAGCATTTAATCTACATTTTAACTTTACTAAGCGGCGTTTTTTCTTTCCGCCGCCCCGCTCACGCTGCCCCCCTTGTGTGTGAGTACGGGCCTGAGCCACGAGGTGAGTCGGTACAGTAGGATCAGGGCGATGGCGGAGTTCGGTAACGGACTGGCGGAGGAATCCCTACTAGATTCTGACCCCGGACATCCTGAGCTGGAAGACCCGGGTGTCGGTGACGAAGAACCGGGATTAGAAGAGGGAGAGGCCGCAATTGAAGACCCGGTAAGTGAAGGTTATTGTTTAAGATGATGCCCCCCCATGAGTACCACTACAAACACCTACAACAGATCGGATATGTCGGCGAACTCTGGCAACCAATTTGGCGTGTTTTTTTTCTTACAAATCTTGGGTCACATGTCGTTTTCGTTGCTGCTATCTTCAGGTTCTATGTTAACCGCCATTGTGGTTCACGCAGTGCAGTAGAAAAGGGTGGTGACATGCGAAGCGTCGGCCGCCATCTTGGCGCAACAGCGGCCAGTTTCTCTGCGCCAGGGAGCAGCACGAGCCGGTGGGGGGGGGAGTGGGGGCAACAAAAAAAATGCTAGACGGAGATGTAGGAGACAGTAAGGGGCGAGGGTAGGACAGGCCGCCGCCATTAGCCACAGAGTCTACCTGCTAAAGAAGGCGACCTGCTTACGGTAATGTTACCTCTTCTACTCATTAAGTGTACAGCACGCAGCTGCTGCCTTTGAAGCGCCGGTGTGTGAACATGCAAATGACCAAGCGCCAGCAGGCTAACATTAGCTTATTCCAAGCCACAGCATCATGTGCTGCACTTTAAATGATCAGTGAACCTCAATAGTCGCTAGATACATTGCTTTGAGGTGCCATTGTCTCGCTGGTCTGATTTGTGACAGTGCTATAAAGAAACTCCGACATGCTATCACACTAGCCCAATTCAACAGAGCAATGCTGGAGATGACACCTGCCATATTTAATTGTCATTCATTTTGGACATCGGTTGGTCTCACCTATCCGTGGTAGTAAATACGAGCATATCCTGTATTAAAAGGCGTTTGTCGACCAACTTGAATTTCTACATGCATTCACATAACAGCATGTTCGCTGGTAATGTCTTTGCAGCATGTCCAGGTGGGATTTGTTCTAACAGTGACTGCCTGCCGGGTGGTGAGAGTGTGAAAGCAGGAGGTTGCGGTATTTAAGGGGCTGGGTTCGCATCCTTCAGTGTTTTGCTAGGACAAGGATAAGGAGAGAAGGGAGGGGTGTGAAAGAGCTTGCCTTGAATATGCGACAAAAGATGGGAGCTCCAGCATGTCACTGTCGGGTTGATTGTTTTAATAATCTACCAGCGTGGGTGACTTAAAGCATGCAGCTTCATTATACACAAGTAAAAGGTTAAAATCATCATCATTATCATGACGTGCAGCATGTCACTGTGCAGTTTAGCCCAGTGATTTGGTGATAAGACCTAATTGAATATGGCCTGTCAGTGTCAATGTACCCAGCTGCACAAAGAGCCTTTGCATTAAAAAAAACCTGTCAGCATAAGCATCAGCCCTGGATAGAGCTGGAAAGATTCCCACTGTGCTGCAGTGCACCACTGTCAGGAGGGTCTGCTCCCGATGAGGACACGGACATCGCTGTGTTCACCATAAGAATGTTTAATTTTTGATTGTTTGATGGCTTCTTGTTTTTATTTCCAAACCTCAGACCTGATCATCAGCTCAAACAGATTTCCAATTTCTCAAAGTGCTCTTGCTTAGATTCCCTTTTGAGGTACAGCAAACTAATACGATTATTGACTGGTTTACTAGTTGTTTATTTCAATGTCAGGTGACAAAATAGTGAATGTAAATGGTAAACAGCTAGAACCAGAGCCCAAGCATGGAGTCTCAACAGTCAGAGTTTATTTTGTTTTGAAGGTATGGATGGTTATATGTGTGGATTTTAATCTAATGAATCATGTGAATGGCAATGCAAAAAACAAAATCATTTGAAATTCATTGTTCCTATAGTCATGCTTGTTATCTCCTGAGCCCTTTTCTTCAAATGAAGTTAACGTACTAATTTTCACATGCTGTTTTCAGACTTGTATGATCTGTTTTATTGTTGACCATCTTATTTGTTTTTTTAAGAGCAATGTAGCTGTTGATTTAAATTGTTTTATGAAATAACTGTGCTCTTATGAGAAGACCAAAATGAATAGTATTGAAACTAATCATTCAACAAATATCTCTTAAACATATGATTGAATTGAATAATTTAAATAAATTAGTTCTGCTGTATGTTTAAAAAGAAAAAAAGTATTTAACTTAAAACATAACTTATGCGGTTTTCACGTAATGCACTCCTGAAAATATCTAGATCATGTCAGGAGGACTGCTCCGGATATTCTCCTGACCTGGCTGTTCACATATGCACCTCAAAGCGGGAGTCTATCCCTGTCAGACAGGAGGGGGGGCGGGGGGGTCTCCTGGGTTAAGACGTGACGTAAAAAAATAACAATGTGGAAGTAGCGGACAAAACAACACAGTCCACTACACGATGCAATAATGAGAATGTTTGCCTTTATATCAATGCTACGTGTGGTTAGACAATATCACAATGTGAAAAAAAGAGTGGAGAACAACATACTGACCAACAGAAAACTTAATGCAGCCGTTAAATTTTGATATGGGGATTGTAGCGGTCGCATGCATACAGTCTATGCAGACGTGTTTTTTCTGCAAAAAGAGTGAGCTGATTTTAGAAAGCAGCAGGATATAATCAGGAGAATTTACCTCGAGCAATTGGGAGAGGGTGTTTGACATTTTTATCCTCTGACAGGTACACAGTGCATAGACTGTTTGCACGTCATTAAACAGCTGCATTGTGTTCTGTGTTTATCAGTATGTTCTTCTCCATCAAAGCAGTAGCATTGCTATAAGGCAAATATTCTAATTATGGCGCCATATCATTTTTTGTAACCTCTTGCCTCAGGAGACCCCCCCCCCCCTCCTGTTTGACAGGGAAAGCCTCATGCTGTGAGGTGCATATGTGAACATCCAGGTTGGGAGAATTTCATGAGCTGAAATGTGAAAATGCAAATGTGAAAACGGCTCTATTTACAGCATCCCTGCAAAAATCAAGTTTTAATCAAATCTGATGAATGGGGTCGTCTGTTGGAAAAGGAGCCTCAGATACCTTCCCTGATTTGTTCCCAAAGCCCACAATCCCCCTGCTAAATTCAGGCTCCCGTTAAAAGGCCTTTTCATGCCATTTTTGAAGAATTAAAGGTGAATCTGGCATGGAGCTTTGATTTCTTGCAGAGACCCGTTGATTTTATTTGAGGTTGCGTTGTGGCTCTGCCATCACTTACAGGTTCAGCATCTCCTTATTATTGTTCTGTTGTAGTTGAGCTGCAGATGGGTGCCATTGGGGTGTTAAAGGTGAAATTTGGTCATGATTACATTTTCATGGCTAAAATTTAGCATATGAATGACTGACGGCTCTAAATTATAAATTTGTGTCTATGTTGTAGGAACTGGAGGCGATAAAAGCTCGGGTGAGAGAGATGGAGGAAGAGGCAGAGAAGCTGAAGGAGCTACAGAACGAGGTGGAGAAACAGATGAATCTCAGCCCCCCACCAGGTATTTGTTTGTTTTGAAAGCAGGATCTCTGTCTTGTCTGTCCACATTTCCCTGATCCATTCTCTGGCAAATGATCAACAACAGCGACCTCTACTCTAAATAATCGAAATGTATGTTATATTATTTCAATGGTTACTAAAGAGTGACGTTTAATGCATAGACATTTTCAGAAACAGCCGACGTGTCCTGACTTAATCCTTGTGCTAGTGTGCCAAGTTTAGAAAGTTGCTTTCAAATGTATTCATAAAAATAAATGTTAGTCTGTAGTTTGGGCATTGATTAATGTAATAAAACTGCTTAATTAAACTGCTTTGAATGGAGCTGGTATCTAAGTATTACACATAATGAAATATGGCTGCTGTTGCTCAGTGGTAGAGTCAGATGTTGAAGACTCTATCCCCAGGTCCTGCAGGCACACGTCAGAGTGTTGTATGTTTGAAGACGCACTTTTAATACCTATTTTTTCCATCTTAAAAGTTGGCTGTGTCATATACACAGGTGCAACTAATTTACCTTATAAAATGCTGACCAGCATTCACCATCACACACTACACGCAACCTGTACTGATTTAAAAACCCATCCCCATTCATTGCACGCTGTACTGGGAAAGACAACGACACAGACCAGTCTGGCTGTCCAACTTTTTTTTACATCTTTTCTCCCTCAAGAGGTCATAATCATGCATGTACAGAAAACAGTAGTATATTGTTCTGTAAATAAACCTTGTCGAGGGCTCTTTCGATTGACAGAGTCCTATATTAAAGCTAAAGAGTGACCAGCGGTGTCGGGCAGAGAGCTTGCAAGCTAGGGGTCTGTGCTTCACAACTTTCACTGCAGGCTGAAGGTCGAATACCATTCTGTAGGAGTGCAAACTGAACAATGTGAAAACAGACCAAACTAAAAGAGCGACACAGCTGCACAGAAACTGCACGTTGTAGACCTCGCCGAGCACAATAGAAATCGACAGGAAGACAGTTTCAACTTTTTTCTGTCTCTGAGAGACCTTCAAAAACGGAGTGCGTCTTCTATACTGGTGCGACTTATATTCTGCCATACCTCTGCCATCATTATGTGAATGTGATGTGAACATGTGACCTGTGTAGTAAGAAGACTAGAAAAGCGCTATACAAGCTCAAGTCAATTTACCTTTTACTATCTGTATGGCAAATCAAGAAACTTTAATGTGGCCATCACTATACTACACCATGAGTTTAGAGATACACGGCATATTGATTGACAAATGACAGCAAACAATATTCTGAATTAATATTCCTAAAGAGTCTGTTGCTCATTTTGTGTTTTCCTTCCTCTCTTGCTGTGCAGTCGGCCCCGTCATCATGTCCATCGAGGAAAAGATGGAGGCAGATGGCCGGTCGATTTACGTTGGAAATGTGAGTTCCTGTCTCTTTGTTGGATCAGACTGTCTTGTATCGTGTTACAACTTTATGATCAAATTCTCTTAAAAAAAGTTTAACCACCATACCACAAGCTTAAAATGCAACAAATACTCTCCGATTGGAGATGTTAAGACGTCGAGCTTCAAGAGGTTACATCCAGAGATGCACCGATTGCAATATCTCTGGCCGATTTTAGAGTTCTTTCCTGCTTCGACCTTGGGATATCTCATTTGGCTGATTCTATTTCTCTGAAGCACTATAATCGACAGCAAAAAAAAAAGACTATCTCTATCTCTCACTCAGACAAATCTCCCCCAGAAAATTTAGTTTTAACCCCTTTTTTCTCGTATTCTTGTTTATATCAATGTCATAATTTGCGAGAGATAATTGGAGAGAGAGGTAGATAAGTAGAGGAGAGGAGGGGGGAGAAAGTACAGGGTCTTTTTCTAACCTCCAGTGTTTGGCTTGCTCACCTCTGCTGATGAGCACCTCAGGTCCACACTGCCGACATGTTAGCTTGTGTGTGTGGCTTGTTTGAAACAGCTTGTGAGTGAGTCTGAGTTCTCCTCTGCTATAGTCAGGACAGGCCGGTCACCAGATCACGGCCTAACAGACTCACCAGATGACCTTCAGTAACCTCCAGTGACATCTTAAAACAAAAAGGCATGGAAAAAGAAAAGCCATAAATTGCTGGATGGGAATTAACAGAAATTAATAAAATACATTTTTTTACATTCAAAGTGTTCTCGGGATGGATGGGATGTGTTCTCTGTTCTAAGTGGCTGTAGTTTGTCTAACTTGATGAAACAACTATCACAAATGCATGTAGTTTAGGAAGTAGGTGTAGTTACACCTAAATGTAAACTCTTGGTTATATTTCTGCTGTTATGATTTTGTTATGCCCTCGCCCTGCTCTGCGCTCTGCATATTTCCCTGCTCTTTGTCTTTTGCCGATCACATGCCAGAACTCTGTTGGTGCCTCAACTTCTCCCCCCTTTTTTCAGGTGGACTACGGTGCAACGGCAGAAGAGCTAGAGGCTCATTTTCATGGCTGCGGCTCAGTAAATAGAGTTACCATCCTATGTGACAAATACACAGGGCATCCCAAAGGGTAATAAACAAACAATATACTGTACCTTTTCACTGTGCAGGTCGCATCACTGGAGCAGTGGTTATCATTTTCTGTTGCAAATATACCACGGCCACACTGCAATATTAATGTTTCTTTTGCATCTGTTGCTGTCAGCCTTTAATCTTCTGTATGAAGGTCACTTTGAATACCACCAGAAATAGCTCTGAACTTTGTTCAAAGCTATTTTTAGGGGATTAACTTCACTTCACCTCCTGGTTTCTGTGATAGCCATTAAATACAGTTTTATGCCAACATATCAAGTCAGTGGTATTGCATGTCTAGCTGAAGTTGAGTGCTCTTCTTGTATGTTGTTCTCCAGGTTTGCCTACATAGAGTTTGCAGACAAAGAGTCTGTAAGGACAGCCATGGCTTTGGACGAGTCCCTTTTTAGAGGAAGGCAGATAAAGGTAAAGAAATCTGATGTCTGCTTTCTAAGTTTGGAGATTTTCTGTTCATCTGAAAAATGTTATATTGGAGGAGAGGCTCCTTAAGACCTACTTAAAGACCTGAGACCAGGCTCAGAACCCACATCAATAGTTTTAATGTAGCGCCAAATCCTAAAAGTTATCTCGGGACACTTTACAAATAGAGCAGGCCTAGATTGTACTTTTTGTTAGAGTGTACACAAACACCCAACACAAGTCCACCATGAGCAGGCGCTTGGCAACAGTGGCAAGAGAAAAATATCCTTTTAAAGGCAGAAATGTTAAGCAGACCAGGCTGATGGTGAACACCCATGTGTCATTGCTGCATGAGCGGAGAGTGTGGGATAGAGGGCGATGCAGAAAAGGAGAGATGGATAGAGACAAACATAGCAACAACAACAGATAGTACTATTATTCATCTAATCAGACTCAATGTTTCAGTTTGCAAATTTCCGAGTTATACCATGGCGCCGGCCTCTTTTGTTTAACACTTAAATCAGGTATAATTTGAATAACTGATAAAGCAGAGAGAGACAGTAGCACAGATCATTCTGTTATATTGAGACATGGCATTGATTAAAAAGCTGCTAGAACTGCTTCCTTGAATTGAGATACAGTTGGCCTGACAGTGCAACTTACATGCATTTTTGTTAACTGGGGGGGTAGTCCGTTGATTAGAAATCAACTGTTAATAAATAATAATCCTATATAAGAGGACTCTGTTGAAAGACTTAAGTTATTTAGTTTCAAGGTCATATGCCAGAACAAGTTTGAGGTGTGGTTAAAATGGGGAGCAGGTTTGTGTTAACTTAAATGAAGCCAACAAAGACCAAACATAAACGCAGTACTGAGTATATCATAGTTATTACAATTACAAACTCTTGAGACTTCACATAGATCAGCTAATGGTTCAGCAGGGTGGTAATCAAACCCAGACAGTCAGGTAGCCGCTCACACCAAATTGACTAAGTAAAAGGAAATGGATTCAAATATGACAAAGAGTTAAAGAGTTGCCTCTTGTTCTCCAACATGAACTGGGTCGTTTCTGCTACATCTTACACTAGATGGGTATATATATTATATTTTCCCAAAAAACTAATGAGTCCCTTTAGGGTCCTGGAACAAATAACTATGGTCCTTAACATTTCAGGGTTTTTTTATGTAGGGCCTGTGTAGCCCCCTAGGTGGAAGGTGCATGGGCTTCCTTGTGCTTACAGAAATATGAGCGTAATATTTTCCCTTCACTGTAAGTCGAGGTTTACTTTCCAAAAAGGTTGCTTTCAAGAAAATCCCCAAAGTCTCAGATCTACATGGTGTTTTTGTATGGGGGAGCCACAGGATTGGCTGTTAATTTGTTACTTTCCACTTTTGAATCCTGTTTCTCAGGTGGGCGCTAAGAGAACAAACCGACCAGGCATTAGCACCACAGACCGCGGCTTCCCACGGGCTCGGTTCCGGTCACGGGGAGGAAGCTTTTCATCACGCGCACGCTACTACAGTGGCTACACACCACCCAGAGGCAGAGGACGGGCCTTCAGGTGAGCTGACGCCGAGGCGCCTCATTTATACTCTGTGGGAGAGCACCTGCATGCACTGCACCTTACACTCCCAGGACAGGACGAGACAGACTATTAAGAGCAGCCAGAATAAGCTCCCTGTGTTGACTGATTCTAAAGAATTGCAACAGCTATTGATAAGAAATGACTCCTTAGCACATTTTAATGTTGGCTGTCATGGTCACCAGCTGTTTGGGGTCAAAACAGCCCTCTTTGTATTTCACCCAGACTGGAACAGAACATTCAGTAATCATTTCCTCTACATATGAACTCGACGTGATAGGAAATTGGAGGGTAATCAGGAAGGAAATCTAGAACTTGCCTTTAATATTATCGCTAGACTTTGAGCAATGATTATAGCTACATGCCTGTATGAGATTTTTTATTATAGTGTAAAGGAGTGGATATACTGAGCAGAAAAAAACAAATTCATTCTTGTCTGGGTGATGTAGAGAAGGACCAGAGAAGCAGTCTGAGCATCGTCAGTGGACAATAGTTCTTTGCTCTTTCTTTGCTTGATCTGAATTTTGTTGACGGAGTAGAAAAACCTCAGCCATATATGGTATTGGTGCCAATTACAGGCCACAAATAACATTTCAAAATAGTATTATGGAGGACAGTGTGTACAAGATTGTGATAGAAACTAAATGGAGGCCATCAGACCGAGTGCACATCAGTGTGTGCTTCCCAGACTTCACATACAGCATCATTTAATTGAAATGCTAAGGTCTTTGGCATCAAGCGTTTAGGTGCAAACTATTTCTCCTGATAGAAGTCAGTACGGGCTGTTACCATCAGATTAATGATACGCTTCAGTCTGCTGCAACACTGTGGCAGCTTTTTGTGATGCACAATCATCAGTGTGTCCAGAGCTATGGCAACTTGAAATCCTGGTGGTGCTTGTGGTGTAATTTAAATATTTAATCAACCCCTTAAGCACTAGGTTTGGTCTGCAATGACTGTTATCCATGGTGAACACAGACACAATCTGGTGATGATTGATTTAATGTGCAGAGGGACTCTGGTGGCTTTCTGCTGAGTGTTTACTTGGGTTTCTTCACTTTTTGCAGTGGAGTCCTGTGGGTCTTTAATATAAACCACATTTTGTAAACGTAGTGTTTAAGATGTGAGAATACTTGGCAATCACTCAATAAAGCAAGAACAGTTTGGATACATGAGAATTGAAAGTAATCAATAGAACAAATTTGAAAGAATGATTAAGAGGACCTTTGTGTATCCTTGTTAGCAGAGATGTCAAGATGATAAAGCGTCTCAGTGAGATCGCCATAGAAGCCCCACAGAGCTCTCTGCCAGACCCACCTTTTTTTTTCTTTTTTTTTTAGAGATTAAGAAAGGGAGCGTGTGCCAAACATGTTGATCCAGCATGCCAACTTCCCCATACATGATACAGAGAGATTCTGATAGGAGCATCTGGAACTCCAGGCTTTGGCTGTGTCTCAATACTTAATATTGAACCAAGATCATGTGCCTGAAGATGACGCAGCAGTTATTTGGGAGTTAGTATAAAACCTTCATTTAGAGGTCTTTCAGAGGCCAAGTACCTTTTGGAAATTCATTTTGAGTCAAGTTTATCTCGTGTGCTCGTGGATTTATTATTGCCCTTGCTCTTGTCTCAAAAAATTGTGCGACGAATTCCATTTCAATGAGGCTGCGTTTAAATAATCACGGCAAAGAGTTACACGACTCCTTACTCCTTTTTGTGAGAAAGTGTCTGCAGCTCAAGGTCAGAATCTCTCTAATCACTCTGTGTACTTACCCCAGCCACTCCCACACATACCAAGAAACCCTAACCCTGCCAGTTTGGCCCAGGCTGCAGGACAAGGCACTCAAAGAGTTGTGGTGTATATCTGTGTAATCAAGTCAGCAGAAGCTGAAAGCACTGATATAAATAGGTAGTTTTATAATCTGAAAAATTGAAAGCATTTTACTGAGGTATGACATTCTGTGTGCTTTATTGAACTAGAACAGTTCTGGCTTTCAGGAGTGGAAGGTGGATGAAACTAAGAAAAACCATCCGATAAAGCAGAAAAGCCAAAAATGTACATAGACATGCTGATTCGGGCTAAGAAAAGACACTAATAACTGTGTTTTATTGATTGGCATCAGACATAGTGAAGCTGGCAGTTTCAAGGTCATGACATTTTTTTTGTTGCCAACTGTGATATCTGCACTCAGAATCATAGAAAAGCTCATGTGATAACTACATAGTGTACATTTCCTTTGTTCACATGTGATAGTTGCCCATTAAGAGTAGCATGCCAAGAAGCAGAGTTCCACTTGAGCTGGCCTCTTGTAGAGGAGAGCAGAAATGCTGTTTGGCTGCTACATCAGGAATTCATCACTTGTCTACTTAAGATCACGCATCAGTTGAACAGAATCAGGCTCGCATATAAAAGCCCAACACTTCCATTGATGCCTTGTCTCAGTTGTGGGAACACATCCATGGTGAAGAAAACCACATGCCAAGTTCAAAATCCTTGCACTGACCTACTTTTGTGCTTGTGAAGATTTTGCAGTTCTGGCTTTGGTCCTGCAATCACTGCCCTAACATATTTAAGTTTCATTCATTCTAGTGTTTCAAGTGTTAATTGGCTTCAGTTATAGCAATTAAGATTCATGAAGGCCAAAGCATGTGTTGTCTGCACAGGCTAAAGACATCCTTACACCAGGTCAGAAGTAGAAAACAACATTTACTTGAACTTATGAAATTGGCATCCAGCAGAGAAAAGTACTGTTATTGGTGTTACACTCATTAACAACATCATTCTTGTTATTCCCTTTAGTAAGCACAGTGCAGGAAAATATTCTGATGTCACCCAGTAAACACACACGTACTGTACTCGTGTGGAAGAGCCTCGGTTTAGGGTGTACCCTTGCATGTACATGAACCATTACACACAAAGCACACAGTACAACTCAGATTCACCTTTACAGCCTTCACTCCCAGAAACGAGGGTTCATTACTGCAGCCTGACCTCAGCATCTTGCCTAACGGCCTCTGGATGCAGTCCCAGTTTGACCTTCTTTTTTTTTTTGTTGCCACTGAATGATGTGTGTGATAAAGGTGAGAGGGCGTGTCAGGTTTGCTGTTGCTCGCTTCTGTGTATGTGTGAGGCAGTGTTTGAGTGTATAATAACCGAGTTTTGTTCCCCAAATTGTCAAATATGTGTGTGTATGTATGTGTAATGTGTCATGCTGGGGGTTTATGTTGGTGCTGTTTGTCCTCAAGGTCTTTCCCCACAGTGACCCCAGAGGCGCCTCTCGCACAGAGAGAGAGAGAGAGAGAGAGAGAGAAAGAGGGAGAGAGAGTGCCTTTGCCGTCCCCCTCACACACACCAAAACACTATTCTGATATCTGGAAATTAAACACTATCCTCTCTTGACTAAGCTGTAGTCTATTTTTTTCCAGATTGATTTGTTACAACACAACTTGTAAGATCAAAGGCACAATACCGATTAGATGGTATGTCTCTTTATTTGTGAACACTGTCCTCCACATTGTGTTATACATTCTGAAACCAATATTTCTATAAGAATATTCTTTCCCCTTCAGTTTACATCCTGGACTGAAATTCCAGCAGACCCTGTCTCTGCTCACAACCACACACAAACACACACACACACACGCACACACACACACACACACACACGTATTATATTATATCACACCAGGAAATTGGTGTCCGTCTTCTTAAGCCAACAAGAAAAAAACTCACCCTCTTTTTCTCTCTCTTTTCCAGGGGCCGAGGGCGAACAACATCGTGGTATTCCCCTTACTAAACACCCCCTCCTTCCCAAACACCCCCTTACTATCAACCCTTTCCCCATCCCTGTTCCCATTTGGAAAAAAAAAGAAAAAAGAAAAAAACACAATGAAAATATGCCCTCCTTTCCCATCAATAAAAGAAGAGAATCCCAGAAGAGGGGAAAAAAAGACAAAAAAAGGAAAAAAAACAAAAAAAAAAACACTTCTCCTGGACAGAGAAACTGACTGGCCGCAGTGTGCGATTGTGTGTGAGCGTGCGTGTGCGGAGATTGATGCAGGCGCCCCCCTGGTAAGGTATACGTTGGCCATTGGGGAGTACTGTGGCAGATTTCTTTCTTTGTATTCTGTTGGTTTTTTAAGGGGTGGGAAGTTAAGAGAGAGGATGATGGTATCTCAGGCTGCAGATGTCTCCTTTGGTCTGGCTGTGACCTCCTGCTTTTTACACCATCACCATCACCAACACAGCCCACCCACTCACCCTCCACCACTACCAAAACAAGAAAAAAAAAATGTGTGGGGTAAACAGCAAGAAAAGAAAAAAAAAAGAAAAGGATACTGTATTCATTTTTTTATGTACCGTACATATGTGAAACTTCCACTAGTCAGAATATTTGTTGATGTGTTTTAAGTTTGTGCTTTGGAGTCTATCATTACCCCCAACCCCATCTGTGTTGAACGTTTTCTCCCCCCTCAACCTCCTACCCTGCCTGCATTTTATAACTCATCCCCCCCTCCCTCCCTCCTCTTTGGCTCATTACACCATGGATTGTGAATTTCTGTCTACTGTTCTCAAGGCAGTGGTGGACCTTCAGTATTCAGTGCGATTGTTTATGTTTAGATGTTTCTTTCCTCCTGAGTGGGGTTCCTCGTCTGCTGCTACCCCCCCACTGCTTGCCCACACCCTCTCAACTCCAACTCAGACATGGCCACAGCTCCTTTTGATTTCTTTGACAGGCATCGATGTTTTTATTTTATGCAACCCCGCATTCCCCAAACCCTTCTCCCCTCTCCCCTTCTGTGCTCCCTGTCTCCCGTCTCTCCCTCCCCCCCCCCTCCCCTCCCCTCTCCTCTCTTTGTATATTAGACCACTTCTTGTCGTTTCAGGTTTCAGGACCAGTGGAGGCTGACGACCCCTCCCCAGGTGGCGCAGGCCCCCCCCACTGTCTCCGCAGCGTCTCTCTCTCTCTCTGCTCCCGCTATGCACACTCACCCCATCCTGTCCGTGTGGGGGGGCGGGGGAGGGGGGCAGGGCGACCACAGGCCTGCCGCGGGGGGCATTTACTACAACAGCAAACGCTGATGATGCTTTTAGTTCCCTTCACACTTCAACTCACTCACACATGGTCGAGACACACACACACACACACACACACACACACACACACACACACACACACACACACACACACAGCACATGACACTGCAGTACAGGCAGCACTAAACAGGCAGCCAAATTCAACACGTTTTCTATACAGAGAGCTGAAGGCAGCATTGCTGAGTGGGAGGCAAGTTTGTGCAAGAGTGAGGAAGGCAGGACCAGAGACCAGTGTTTTGGGGGGGGGGGTGTACAGTGCGGACTTAAAGGCGCCCCCTTTCTCTGACTATGCGCAGTGCAGTCACGGCTTGTCTGAGGAAGGCTGATGAGCTTACAGCATTGATTAATTTAATAAACAGGAGTGTGCAGGAGCTGTTATTTTAGGGCTGGGGAAGTCAGTTGTGGGGTTTGTGTGGAGCCTTTTTCTTTTCTTTTCTTTTTTTTGAAAAGGGGGAGTGGGTTTGAAAAAAAAAAAAGTGTTTTCTTTTTTAATTTTTATTTTTAACCCATGAGTCTGTAATTAGGGAAAAAAAAATAAAGACATTGTGTAAAAATGAATGTTTGTGTGTTTTTTAAATTAATCTTTCTGTTTTCCTCTTTGGTCTAATTTATAGAGGAGTTATTTGTATCTGCATACTTTATACAGCCCTTACAAGAGTAATTATTTAAGACGTAAAGCTTTATCATCAAAGTAGTCGATCACAAAAAAAGAACATTGTCATAATGTAATAACTTCCTCGTGCAGAATCCATTGACACAGAAGGTAGAGAAAACTTTGAATATTGTAACAAAGGAAATCCTCCTGAGACAATGGTATACTCGACAATTGGTCCCAAATCCCTTGACTACACTGTAGGTTGGTACCCTGGGAGCTGGGATCGGCTCCAGCAGTGAAGATAATGAATGGATGTACACATAAGGTAGTTTTGAGACTATTTGGATGGGGAATCGTTCTTTATACTGGAGTCAGCTGTTTTTAGAGCACACATTACTTCTATTACTCTCAGCTCTGCTTTGTTCAGTGAAACTTAACCAGCTACATTAAATTCAGCTGTTAGTTTGATTTCTGCTTTTCCACCCTGTAACATCTTCTAGAAACTTGAGAGGGATGACATTTGCAGCATAATGAGTTTGACTTTTCCTGTATCTTCAGTTGTGACATGTTCTCAACTTAGTGACATTTAGGTCAGTCTTGGGCTCCACCTGCAGGACCGCCATACGGCTTCATCTCAAGCACTGAACTGTATCTTACTAGGCTGAATTGGTTTCTTTGTAAGTCTACCGATGAGTACTAAAAAGAGTTTCTTCATGAAGACTGTCTGAGCAGGAGATTAGAAGTGTACAAGAAAACAAGCATGCAGTGGTGTAAGAGGTAAGAAATAAAATACAAATATCAGAGACAACAGTCAACTTTAATTTCACAAACAGTCACTTTCATACAGACTACACAGGTGATCCAGAATTAATTAAATGTCTAGTTAGAAAAAAAAAAAAACATTTGAAGAAATGATATGATATTAAAAGAAACGATGGGATGTAAGGAATCCTCTTGGTGTTGTCATTTGCTTTTCTTGATTCACTGGACATCACATTTCTGGTCTATCTGTGCTTCCTAAAAGCTGCAAGAAAGAAAAGTCCATTAGTCACATGAATATGACTACTGGGGTTTCAAAAGTTGGCTGGATGTAAAGCAGGCTGTTGTCTATGCTGTTTGTTTACCAGCTCCTCCAGTCAACAAATCAAAATATCTCATCGCAAAATAATGAACCCAAAATGTCTTCCAAAAGCGTGAATGTATTAGAGGTACCTTAATTAGTGTATGAATCAGGACTGATTCTTTCGGATAAATCTGGATTTTGCACAGACAGGTAGTTAGCCGCCAGCTAATGACGCGCTCATAAAGTATGATCGATTTGATTAAGGCTTCATTTCAATCTGTTGTCATAACAACAGCTGTAACCAGCTTTGATATCACGAAGGTCTAGGACTGGGTTTCTATATCCAAAATTGTAAAATCTCCTCTGTCTAACTGTATATATGGACACTGTCACTTTAGCAACTGCTAATCCCAGTCATGTTATAAAATATTACATATTAACTATACATAAGCTGCTGGTATCCAGCCTATAGCTCTAGATATTCTGCAGTGCTGAAACAGGTTTGAAATGTATTTAAATTGTGTGAACAGATGCTATTCAGCTTTTTTTTATCTGATGCCAATCATGTCCCTGATGAATGTATTTGAAGGGTGAATGTAAAGACACTAAAAGGTCTGAGGCAGTCTGTACTGTCTGGTATTTCTTCATGTCCTCACCTTTTCTTTTGGTTTTCTTCTTCATGATATTCTTCTTCTTCTTGGGCCGAGGGTTGTCTCCATCCTGTGCCATCAAGAAAAAGTGTGAGGAACAGCAGACAAATGAAGAATGTGACGTAAATAAACTACTAATATTAAATGTAAACAAGCTGCAATGCCACCACACACACTGAACAGAGATGAGCTTAATGCGCTAGTGCTCAGTAAACAACTTTAAACACAGCCAATAGATTTCTCTTTGATACATTATTAAGCTGAATGAATTTCTCATATCTGGAGGCAGTGCAGCAGGTTATCAGTGAGTGTTATTGTAGTCATTACTGACACTCATTAGTGCTTTCTATGACAGCAGACTGGTGCATTTGTGACAGGAAGCTAACATGTTTAGCATGCCAAACCTGTGGAGCATGGAGTATGGTGCCAGACTTCTCAGTCACCCATATACACACATGCATTCCTCTAAACACAGGTTCTGTTAATCATTCATGATGTGCTGCTGGCAGTTCCAGTTGCATAACGCTCAGTCTGAAAAATGTTCTCAGTTCAGACTGGGTTAAGAAATCACCCACCTGTCCGCCATCGCCGCCCGTCAGTGCTGTTATGTCACCGAAGTGTGTTATACCACTCAGCTGGCCAGACATAGACATCCTGCCTCTCTTTTTAGAATTCTTCTGTTGTTTGGGCATGTTGAGGCGCACCATCATAGACTCCTCATAGTTTTTCCTGTGAAGAAGAAAAATAAACAAGTGAATATTGAGAAACTCATCCAAAAGCATTTCAAGCATGCCATTTAATATTCCATCAAAGGATATAATCCCGCCGTACTGCACTACAATTAATCTCTACTTCTCTCCAAACTTGACCAGCCTCTATGTTTCTACCTGTTTCTATTAAGGAAACAAGAAAACACCTGTGCAGCTCCTCACGGCTGTCCCGATCGCTCTGGAAGTCTCTTCTATCCCTGATCTCCTCGGGGGCGTCGCTGTACTGCTGTCTCAGCTCCTGGATCACAGAGCTCCTCAGGGCAACCCGCTTCTGCCGCTCCACCTGAGCCTTCTTTCTGTCAGCTTCTGTCATGTCGCCATCTGCAGGAAACAGGGTGAAGTGAGAAATGTGTGGCATTCTTTATTTTGATTTTAGTTTTAACCTTCTTGTTTTATAAATTCACAGTACCAAAAGAAGCTGCTGAGCTGCTTGGTGCCTTCCAAACAATGTGATCAATGCCCACAGAAGAATGAAGCTACTGTAATTACCATAATGCACTGCAGCAATCTTCGGTGGTACATATTTCTTGCCACTAGAGTGGGCTGCTTTCTTCTCTGCGGCGGTTTTGTTCTCTGCTTCAGCGTCAGATTCTTCTGATTCACTCAGCTGGTTCATGAAGAAAATAAGAAAAGAAATGAAGTCAGTCACAAGTGACAATATTTCCCTCCCTTCACTTGTAAAAACATTAGTACGTTAGTCAGACTGATTCAAAGTTTAAAAGCTAATTTCTTCATGTACAAGTAGAATTTGATTGTGCCACCAAAGTAAAGTGAGATTTGAACCTTACTTTGCTGATGAGATTCTCAGGATTAGGACGCAGCTGCAGCGGATCATTTTCAGCTGAAATCGACAAAAGCAGTCAAATTGTGAAAAGGTTGAAAATCATGCAACTCCCATATGAGATATTTATCCTCGACATCAGCGGGTCTCTAACTATGACAAGAACCTCAATAAAGCATCACACCCCCCCCCCCCCCCCCCCCCCCCCCCCTTTGCAAAATGTCTTAAATTCCTGGTATGTTACAATGTCAATAATTCAACAGACAACTTGTCTTTTTCCTCATTCTTATTAACAATTAATTGTATTTATTCATTTCATTCAAGTCTTTGTTTATAAATAGTCTTTTATATTTAGCCAATTATGAATAATTGTAACAGTAACATAAACGTTTTCTCTCTTAATATTCATTGATTACATTCAGTGCATCTTTCTCCTGTTATAAACATTCCTTCATCGCGGCTGCTTGATTCTGATTGGCCAGAGTGATGTGTGTTATTCTTTTAAATTGAAAGACTGGCATAGAAAAGAAAAGATAGAGTTTGTTATGTCGTGAATCATAATCATCTAAAACGACATATTTAAATCGTACCGTCACAAATTATGTTCTTAGTTAAAAGAAGAAAAAAATGTCTCGCTCCACTTTCCCCCACTCGTCCTTTAAAGTTTCCCCCGACCCCCTTAGCGGCCTCTGGCAACCCCCCAGGGGGTCGGAAGCCCCACTTTGAAAAACACAGCTCTACGTCCGATATTAATACAAAACCAGTGTCATTCATCACGACCAACACATAACTGGTCTTACCCAAACTTCCAGTGACCGCTGTACGCACGAGTTTGTCAATCTGGTACTTAAGTTTGTGATCTAGTGGTCGCATCTTTTCCAGGACCTTAAAGACAGAAGGGGAAGGGACAAATACAGCATGTTAGAGCTTGACGAATAAACTCCCATTACTCGTGATTTGACTAAACTATCAACTCACCGTTCTGACGGAGACCACTCTGTTAAGGGCGTCACTGTCTTTTATTTTGCCTCCCTCGGTTTTGATGCCGATGAGATGAGTGAGGTCTTGGAGGTAGAAAAGAAGCAGGTGATACCGAAGGTCTAAGAAAGACAAACCCTGCAGGGAGAGAAAGGAGTCAAAGAGGGCCGTCCATCGAGACTACAATGGGTCATATTTAAAAAGGTCATTTACACAAGTCTCTTTTTTATGTTCCTGCAATATAGAAAAACACAACTTGAACCTTCTGAAAAAAAATCCTCGAAATGTAAAATGTGGATAGCAAGGTCACAGTAAACAACAACATTATTCAAATGATTGTATGTTTGTGTTCCCTGAAAGAACACATCAGAAACTTAGAGGCAATAATGACAATACAAAACTACTTGTTTCTAAAAAGCAAACTGCACATGATCATGTTGCTCATCCATTTATCCTGCATGTTGTCTGGTTTGCATTGGTCTTTCCTGAAGTGACATAATTGATCAAACAATCAAAGCCAGGAGAAATAAAGTCAACCATCTCACCTTTGAGGTCTTAAATGTCCCATCTCTTACTTTTGTCAGCAGGTCGCGGACATGAATTGTAACTGAGGCGACCTGCAGAGAAAAACAAATGAAAGCTGTTGTTGACTGATGAGAGGAAAGAAGAAAATCATTTTGTGTTTACATGTTATTATCAACAACAACACGCTGTCACTTCATTAATGCATCATTCTGTTACAGCTCAGCATGAAACGTATCTTTATGACTGTGTTCGTGAAGTTTCAATACAAGGGAGTATTAAAGATTAGACTTGTGTAAAACTCAAAGTACTTTGTCTTTTTTTTAATTTTCTAAATCCAAAACAAAAAACGCCAACCAGAATTTACATTTTTAGACACTTCAAATCCATTATTACCCCTTTACCTTTTCTGAAGTAAAGTTTCATTTAAAGGGAGTAAACATTATTATAACCACACTATAACACTTTCTCACCTGTTCTGTTAGACTTCTCAGCAGCTGAACCGCTTTTGGTACATCACTTTCCATTAAATCCTGTCATGTAGTGAATATAAACATAGAAATTACACGTTACAAATAAATGCAAAAACAGTGTAAACAAAGTAAGAAAAGTGTAATATGGTAAAAAGGCTTTCTATAGATAGTTAGCGAGCAGCTAGATGGTTAGCACAAGTCATTTAAAAACTACAAATATTGGCACGTAACAAGTAAAAGCTTCGAGGAAGATTTAAAAATACACACTAAATATTCAGAAGGTAGTGTGATATATAAACACGTGTTGTAGAAACATAAAATACATGTTTGATTAAAAAGCAGAGAGCACAATTCAACTCACGTTGTCAACAGGGGCAGCCATTTTGAAGAAAGTGTAATCTATGGTGGCCTAACAGGGACAAAAGTCAAACTGACGTCCGTACAAAATTGCAGCGTTAAAAACTAAACAGTCTATGATTAAAACCTTTTACAGACAGTCTATGGTTAAAACCTTGGACTGTTAAAACACATTGAGCTTTATATATTATTATTTACATTATGACATTCAAGCCACTGAGTGAGAAAGTTTAATTAAAAATGGAACATATAGCCGAAAAGTTTTATTGGTTTGAACCTTTCTTTGACCTGTTTCTAAAGATTTCTGAATTTCCTGTGCCCATATACAGTGTAAGTGTGTGTGTGTGTGTGTGTGTGTGTGTGTGTGTGTGTGTGTGTGTGTGTGTGTGTGTGTGTGAGAGAGAGAGAGAGAGAGAGAGAGAGGTGGTGATGAGTTTATTGGAGGGGTACCTGTGTGTCTCTTGTTTTTCAGATCATTGTCAGTCAATCTGTTAGAGGAGCAGCAGGAGTCAGAGTTCATGGAAAGCTAAGTCATGGTAAGTCAAATCTAAACTTTATTAGTTTGTGTGTGTTAATCAGATATTCTTGTTATGCTAAACCTTTAAATTATAAACCATAGGAAGAATTGAAAATAAAGGTTGTCTGATTTTACCAAGGTCTCTAAATAGCAAAACGCACTGCAAAATGACTTCTTATTTAAAGTTAACTAGAATAATAATAATAATAATAATAATAACAATTTATATTTTATTTAACCGCTATATGCTTTTCAAGGCCTATACATTTTTTTTGCACTAATGTTTGACTTGATCAGTCAATTGATTTGAAGTTTTCTCACATTATTCACTTTTATTTTTGTCTGAACTTTTAAAGAATGGACAACACATTTAAGTTGAATTTCTTAGGTTAAAAGTTTGGTCTCAAACACCGCTCAAAACCTGAACAACAAGTTAACTACCATAGAAGATTTAAGAAAACACATATTCACATTTTTAAAGTTGGAACCAGTGATTCTTTTTCGTTCATTTAAACAAAAAAGTAAAAATTGATTATCAAAATGGTCCCTGTTTTCTGTCCCGTGGATCTCCTTGATTAACTCATTAAATGTCATATTGTTGCCGTTCCTACATAGTGTTACTTTAGTCTTTACTTCTAAACAACGCTCTAGTTAATTGCCCTAAAGTGTTGCATCTGTCATCTGTAACATTTGCTCTTGTTTTATGCTTTTGTATTTTGTATTTTATAATTAAAAAATGCAAAATAAACTTCAATCCTCCATCCCCCCCCGTGGACTTGTGACCTGATAAATTGCGATTGTCTTAAAAAGTCAGAATAGGCTGAACACATAGGGGGATTTTTTTAGGAAGTGGTGTGAGAAGAATACGATGCAAACACTTAAATAAAAGAATAAAACCCTTTAGAAAAGTTTGAAAATGAGTGAAAGCCTTGCATTCATCATGGGATGTTTGCATTTTTTCCATTATCATCACAGGGACAATAACATGTAAGCAACCTTTTTTTAAGGTGTTTCAACTGGAGTCAAAACTACAAACAGTATGTTGCAGTGCATCATGTTTTATATTTTATAGTAATAGAAAGGAGTTCAAATTGGTCTATTTACCACAAGAATAAAGCTTATGAAGCAATGCAATATGCAAGGAAGATATATATTCATCCCATAAGAAGCTTTATTTTTCTACTCTCAACCTCTCCAGATGTCGGATTCCAGGGTGTCTTCTGTCATCCAGGAGTGGGCAAGCACATACACGGGTCAGGGCCACACCCAGAACCTGAATCCTACCAACTCAAACCAAGCAGATTCAACTAATCAGCTGGCTCAGATGGACATGATACCGTACAGCCATTCGCACGGGCTGGTGAGAGGAGACAGTGATGACAGAGTGACTGAGCAGATGATGGGACTGTCTTACCTGCCGTTCACGACCTCCTGTCTTAGCAACACTTCGAGCACTGGGGGCATACACCACCAGAGCCACACCAACACTCAGCAGGTGTGTGTTTGTGAGATCAATTTGTGGATGAGAGACACATCAAACAAAACACTAGTTTTTAAACAACTTATTTGTCTTTCTGCCATTCAGGAGTTCCCTTCCTTCCTCCTGCCAACTCTGCGGGCTCCGATCAACAAGAGGAGCCTAAGCAAGGACAGCGCAGAGTACCGCATGCGACGGGAGAGGAACAACATCGCTGTGAGAAAGAGCCGTGACAAGGCCCGCAGGAGAATCCAACTGACCCAGCAGAGGGCCATGCAGCTGCAGGAGGAAAACCGGAAGCTGCAGATGAGGATAGAGCAGCTGACACAAGAGATGGACACTCTCAAACACATCCTGTCTCAGCGGCACATGCATGGTGATGAGTAGAGAGCAAAGGGGTGCTCTGGCATTTAGAACCACATTCTTACAGGTCTCGTATGTCTTATTGCAGGCGTCAGATTCAGTGTTTGTGTGAAGGCAGGCCTCCTAGATTCAAGGTCCAAGGTAGTCAGCCTTACATAGGAATGTTTGCAGCTTCTGCACACATGTTTTCAAAGTCACAAGATTGACATTTCACAAAACTCTTCAGATCCTAATGTATTTCTGTCATCTATTCTATCTGTGTTTTTATCGATGCACATCTTCAACATGTGGAGATCATTTTAGTTCAGGGGCAGAGAGATACAGAAACGGTCACTTATATTCCTTGCCTTGCGGTTTATTACTTCTAAACAACATCATGGTGGGAAAATTAAATGTACAGACAACATAAGGATACAAATGTGAAGAAAAAAAATCAAAATCCTTTCAAATTTGTGGTTTAACTTTTGGTGTCTGCTGATAATGGTCTTGGTTTAGAGGGGGGCTCATGACGTCCGTATTTCTAAAAAATATCACTATCCCCCTGCACACTATAGTGCTGAAAAAGAGACATAAAGACCCAACAAAGAAGGAGAATGTGTGGTTCGTTGGAAAGCAGATGCTCTTAGGTGATTTTATCCTTTGTATGAACTGTGTGTGAAGACCCTGTAGAGTAAAAGAAACCTTAGATTCTAGATTTTTAAAACAGCCACTGAAGATGAGGACAAGCTGATATGTAGTCGTCCAAATCCAAAAAGTCCTGAAGGTCTAAAGCTTCAGTTTAGCAATAATCTGACTGAACTAAAATCCTGAAAAGTCCCAGATAGCTTCTTGCCATTCCCATTCCCACTCCGACTGATCCTGTCCATAGAAAACCTCTCTCTTCTTTGGACTGATTTGATACACATTTGATTCGACAAACGTTGCTCAATCAACTACCTTACACTTTGTGTCATTGTCAGACAAGAAGTGTACGATCAGAGATGATTGTAAGTGTTGTTGCCCAACAAGGTTTCACAACAGCCTGTGGTTTTTTAGGCATTTAATGAAATCTAAGTGCCTCTCTCTGGAGGATACATCGTCTTTGGTTTCTGAATAAGGGTGCGATTACTTGAAATAATTTAGATGAGGTTTTGATTCATGTAAAAAATTTTTACCTTTTATTGTCGTTGGATTAAAAAGAAAGTTTTATTTTAATGTCCTAAAACTTTGTCAGATGTTTTCTTCAATAAACAAATGAATGCTTTTAATTTGAAAAAGTTTTCCCTATATCTGCCAAGGCCTATGATTACTATTAATTACAACTGAACTTTTTTAACATTAAAAAGAGACAATATGATTTTAGATATTAAAACAGCTTCAGAGCTCCCTTACAGTTGAAAACCACTACGATTACCGTGCAATGCACTACAACTCAGTATCTACATTTCAGCATCTTCACTCTCCACTGCGTCCTACTTCAGTGCATCTGCCACATTCTTTAACATCACTTTGTCTAGCCACAGAAACGGACGTCATGCCATGGACCGTTGCGCACCAGCGGTTTCCCTTTGTGGGATGGGCAAGATTTCAACACAGCGGAGGACAGAGATGAGGAGCGCAGAGATAGTATCAGTGTTTCGGGCTGCCAGGGCCTTCCTGTGGCTGTGATGGTAGTGAAGGGATAAAGAGATAGAGACAGAAGGGTTTTTTTTTGGTATCATTACCCAAGACGATAGTTATAACATCTGTTAAGACAATTTGAAAACTCTCAGATCACCAACAGGGCACAGTGCTCCTTTTGCATCTGGAACCTTATAGGAGTCAGTCTCACAACCAAACTTAAATGAACTCAGTGTGATTGTCCAAACAAAGACACTACACATGCACTTCATTTTGGATCTTGACTTGAATGTAAATTAAATAACAAGTGAATGTGATTTTTAAAAATCTTCTCAGAAGCGAAGCCTCGCATTTCAAATGTGTGATTGGCAAAATAAACTAAATCTAAATGAAGCAGCAGCAAAACTGAAGATCACTCTGTTACCAAATGTCAGAGCTATTCATCTCTAAACAGATGCTAGTTAATATTATTTTATTTACAACAGTAATCAATCAATCAATCATACATTCATTATTGATACAACAATAAAGAAACTGAGCTAATAAAAATGACTTATCAAATCGGCCAACACTCTCTGTTAACTGTGCAGTTTGATAATCCAACCTAAACGTCTCTGTGTCATTAGTTCATATTACAGAGTGAAGTTCTGCATGGATAAACAGTATCTCTGATTCTCTGAAACTGCGGACCTCAGGAAGAATAGCTTCTCGTTGTGCTGAAGCTAATGGGGATCCAAATGATCAGAAACAGAAACCTACAAACGTGAGGCAAACACTCCTCAAAAGCATCACAAAACATAACAAGCTATTTGTGTCTGGAGCCTCAAGCCGGAATCATAATTATGTTGACTTGCGAAAGAGTTAAAACTGGAACATTCGAGAAAAAAACACATGTGAACTAAGAATGAACTATTGACCTGAAAATATGTGAGAGAGGACATGCATGTACACGTGGACATACATTCACATATATACTGTTTGGAAGTGGCCATAAAACACAATCTGAAAAATGCTAATGAACTAAGGCTCCTCTAACTTCAGGTAATGTGAATCTGCATAATGACAACATATAAGGATTTTAATCAAATCTTCTGTATTATGAAGTAAATAACAAACACTGATGTTATCCTGCTTTATATTTCTAAAAACATATATCATTTCTTTAATAGGCTCCTTGTTTAGCAAAGGAGAGTGAAAGTGTGACACAGGCTCTACTAGTTTTGTAGTATTGAGCAGCACATAATAACTTCTTGTGTGACCATGTCTGTTGAAATGTCCAACACCGACTTGTGGGGCAATTTGTGGTCCCAGGACTGCAACATCTCCGCAGAGTGAAGAAAGACTGTATTTCACCTATCCTCACCAAGTTACTCAACTGCAGCAGACCATATGAACACCCGTTGAATCTCACAGAGAGGCACAGAGCTTCAAAATCCTGAAAAGGAGTTTGATTTAAAACAAGCTGGACTCTTGTCTGCAAAACACAAACAGCACAACAATTAGTCCAAATATCAGAAACTTTAAACAACTTGAGCTGTTCAGTTTCACATGTTCACATCCCTTTAGCATTAGGTTCCCACCAAACTCTCAGACAACTTTCTATATATAGTACCAAGATAACCAGAGTCCAGCAGTGATAAAACAAATTAAACCTTCTGGAGGTATTAATATTATAGATCAGATAATCAAAATCCACATATTATTAAATTATAAACAGGCAGATTTAATGACAATAAAATACTTGACTTGATATTTTAAACACAGTTTAAAGAGCAGAATATATTAAGGGGCATTAATATGGACTTTTTCTTTTGCGTTTTGTTTCTGAATTTTCTGCACATTTTTCCAAATGTGAGTCGGTTCGGCCTTTGCGGTACTGATGCCCTTGTCTGCCACCATAAATTAAAGTAATAAAATGATAAAGGTAAAATGAGCACAATTCAAATACTTAACAACAACAAGTTCAAATAAAACAATTTAGTCCAAGTGTGCTGATAAAAAAAGAAAGTCTGTCCTTTACTAGGTCATTACATTTGTCCGTGTATCATCATTTGGGGATGATTTATTCATTTGTAAAAGACTACTTCAGTGATTACTGTAGGCTGATTTTATAGGAATGCAGTATGATTAGATTGTACAGCTCATGTGGTTGTATTGTAAAGTGTAACTGTGTATTATCAGTGATGCCACGATATTAATGTTATGTCTAAAAGAGACGTACGATCTACTTTATTGCCCCCTGCAGGAAATTTGTGCTGCTATACATTCATCTGCTACTCGAATCAATAATCAATAATGTGTTCTGATAATAAAAAAATAAACTTATGGCATTGAGCAGATTTGACTATTTCTTTCAAAATTTGAGTTTTAAGTGGCCTTGTTGTGATACCAAAATAAAATCATTCAATTATTTATTTCTTGTTTGAACTCCACCAATATTGTGGGATTGGGCTACGATGTTAATTATCTCATAAATAAGACAAGAACACAAATACCTGTCCACTCACCAGTGGAGGTAAGGCAGCCAAGATTTCAAGTGGTTGATTGACAATATCATAGATGTTATCATTTCTTGGCTGACAAAACACAAGGTCTCACAGGATACGTTAACACAAAAACATGATGTAATGGTTCATTTCTGTTCAAATTGAAGTGTCTTTGTCATTAACAGAATGAAAGAGCACTTTTGAGATTTGTCATCCACTGTTATGTGACAATAACTTTTAAAGGTTGGAAGTGATGACTCACATTCAAACGTCTTGCAGCAATGTCTGCGTAGTCCTGTGAGGACTTCCATTTTTGGCCACTGCATTATCAGAGCATCAAAAGAGTGTTAGTGCCACCAAGTGAATCTTTACAGGCATTACCATTTGGGTGAGGGCTAAACCAATAGAAGTTGTCCTGTTAAAAAAAAGTTGGAAACATTCTGAATTCGATCACAGATTAACCGTACATTATCACCAACATGTCAACTTTTTTCACATGGTTTTCTTTCCAGGCTACGATAATGTCCTTGCGTCTCTGAAGTCACTAAAGTTAAAGTGAAGTCAATGTGTTTGGGGTGGCTGATGCTCAGTTGGTAGAGTCGGTCGCCCCTCATCCAGAAGGTCTGGGGTTCGATCCCCAGATCCTGCAGCAACATGTCCGATGTGTCCTTGGGCAAGACTCTTAACCCTAAGTGGCTCCCTCTGCTTTTTGGCGGCGCAAAGATGTGTAAGAATTGGATTAGCTAATACTGAGGGGCCACTTTTACACAGCGGCCTCTGCCATCAGTCTGTGAATTGATACGTGAGACCTGCAGTGTAAAAGCACTTTGAGTAATCAGAAGGATAGAAAAGTGATGTACAAGCTGAAGTCCATTTACCGTTTAACAATTACTAAGACAATGTCAGACTCTGTTCTCTGGATCCCTCCCCTAAACACAGTAATACAGTAGTACAAGTAATACTAACTTGAATAGTTTTTTATTGAAAATTGTGTTTTTGGTCTATTATTGAATGAATGAAGGAATGTAATTAATTGTTGAGTGAGCTATCATCTCAACATAGACAATCTTTGATAGCAGTAAGACGAGGGAACATCACTTGGAACAAAATATAAGAAGGCATAGTTAAAGCAGCTCTAGTTTCAGTTCCTGAAAATAAAGGCAAAACAAAGGAGAAATTGGTGCAACATGGTGCAAAATTAGTAACGTAGCAATTCAAAAACAGAATACAGGGCATTTAAAATAGGGTGGGTTAAAGTGCCAATTTAAATTCTCTGTGAAAAAACAAAGATTATGTTATTTTCTAGAATAAAAAATGGGATTTTATTGGTTTGACATTGAATGGGAACAACCCAGAATGAGTTGATTTTTATATTTTTTGGGGGTGTATTTTGATGCCAGGCTGAAATGACAGGAACAAATAAGAAGTACTGTTGATAAATATCGAAAGTAGTAAAAGTAATGAGATGTCTTGTGGGGTGTTCTGGGGAGCTCATTGCTTTCTTTAAATTCATATATGTGACATTACTTAGATCTAGGATTGAGTATGGGATTGTGGTATATGGATCTGCAACAACACAATACTTTATTATTTTATATTATACTTTATAATTAGAAACGATTTAGGTCCATAGCTCTTTGAATATGTATTGGGACAGTTAAGTCATCTCCAATAATTGCACTTCAGGTTGAGGTATATTTGGTATGGGATGCCAAGGACATCAGTTTAGCTATTTCATGGCCACCAGCTCCAATGTGGATGTTTGAGACAGCTGAAGTAGACTTGGAGTAACTATGAAGGAAAGGAAAATAAATGTTGATTTAGTAAGTTTTATGAACACATAGAACAAAGATAATAGAACATATACAAGTATAAACAGATGGATTTAATGCCTGTTAAATCATCTTTGATCTTCTTTTTTAGTTGAGAATAATGAGGAGGATTAAAGAATGTGAAGAGTAGTCAAATCCAGCAGATGGCAGTAATGCAACAGCTTGGATGCTGGCTACCACTGAAACCTAAAGAAGAAGAAGAAGGAGAAGAAGACGTCGTTTTGACGACTTTTGCCGACTTTACACGAAGTGTGCCGCCGCCGGCGGAGCTGTTCGCTCGTTCAAACAGGCTTCTCCCCAATGCAGCTTCACACCCGCTCTTTGTCCACGGTCGACTGTGTGTCCCTTTAAGATGATGTCGGACACTATAATGCTTCATTTATTTATTTATTTAGTGTAATGTCAGCAGGCAGAAACCCGGACTAAACAATATCGTCCATAAGCAGTGACGGTAGGAAAAGAGTGTAGCAGCCTGCGGGGCATCCTCTCATTTCCAGCGACGGAGGGCTAACAGGAGTCCAGTGTCCTTGTTTGTGTCAAAGGCAGGACTGCTGTTCATCAGAGACTACGACACTTCTCCGGGACGGAAATGTCATTGGATGTAACATACAAAGGAGACTGGAATCAAGGTGTAGAAGATATACGGTGACTGCGGTGAAAGTACTCTATCTCCTGTTTCACCTCGCAATGTTTTGGATGTTAGGAGGAGACAACGCGAAGTAGGGATCTGGCTCTCATTTAAAACCATTTTGGAGGGGTAAGTAACAGTAGGAAATATCCGTTTCGAAGCACGGCAGATGTTATAATAACAGCTGTGTGTCTGTCCAGTGTGCCGGGTCAGGTGTGAGTCTTATAAGTCCCTGGCCCTGCTCCCTTTACCTCCCGACATTGTTGTTTATTCTCACACTGCTGTTGTGTTTCTTTGTGAGTTTGCACTTCCACGGAGACTAGCCAAACCCTGCGAGTTACATTCAACACACGTCCTTCTCCCCTTCGTGTAAAAACCTCTTATGTAACCCTGGGGGGGTATTCCTTTTTTTTTAATTTTTTTTGAGAGACTTCCTGGCCCTGTGTTAGGAAAACCCAGCGACACTGGCTGCTATGGGAGCACCATGTGCACCGACAGAGGAGGCTGCTGAGGAAAGCACAGGCTGTCCACATTCCAGCCCTCAACTGGGAGCACAGAGAGCAGCCTGTTTTAACAGAAAGGGAAGGAGAAAAGCCCCATCATTTTACCTATTTCATGTCAGGTTTTAGAGGGAGTCTTTACATTTACTTTTACCCAAATGGGTACTGACAGCTTATAAACAACAGAAGTCACTGAGACTCTCTGCAATTACTTCTTTAAAGTGTAGGGCAATGCACGCCAAAGCCTGCAAAGCAAACAGCAAATTCATTAGCTTGTGTTACATTAAAAGTAGGTTAATAAAAACTGGTACGGTATGTACAGTAAAACTACAGGAAATAGCTGAATAAGCCCAACACCAGGTCATACACACAAGGGGATGTCATGAAGTTTCTTGATTTTTAGCCTATAACACAAGATGCTCAGTTGATCCTCACACGTCCTGCGGCTCACATTCAAGAGGCTGGAACAAGTTATGGCTTTTGCTTGAAAGAGTGTCTAAATAGTTGCTGATCCCCTTTGAGTACCTCAGTACACAGATGACTGAAAACTAAAGAATATTTTCATCTGCTTTTCCTACTGAGTATTTCAAAATGTCGACTGTTAAAGGTTAAAAAGCTTACTGGATTTTTAAACTATGATATAATGCTGTGTCCATCTTTCCTTCCACAGAGCTCTTCGGCTCTCCTTCCGTGCGCCTATAGGGAACAACCCTCAACACACACTTTCCCTACAGCTCCACCTTTAAAGATGACCTCCCCAGACTCTCCTCCTCTGGTCTCCCCTTCCCCATGCCCCGCTCCCCCTCCATCCCTCCCTTCCTCTCCGGTGCCCTCCTCCCCAGCACCCTCCTCGTCCTCCCTGCCCGCCCCGCCCTCGCTGCCACCCACGGGGGAAGTGATGGTAATGGCTCTGGGACGGAAGAAGCAAAGGGTGCTGATCGCTCTCTCCATCCTGCCCAACCTCTTCCTGGCCTTCCTGCTCTCTTCCGACCCCCTAATCACCCTCTCTTCGCCCCACCACTGCCATCTGCCGGGGCCCCTGCCATCGCCGGAGGTTCTGAACGCCTCCCTGCCGTGGGAGAAGGGTGAGAGGCCCGGGGACAGCGGGGGCCTGTCCCAGTGTAAGCAGTATGTCAACGGCAGCCAGTCAGCTGTGGTGGACTGCCAGGCCGGCTGGGACTACAACGTCACAGAGGGGCTAAGGAACAACATTGTTACAGAGGTAAAGCCCCAGCCCCGGATCCTCCTGAGCTCTCTAATTATGGTCCTGGCCTTTCTCATTGTTTTGGCCTTCTGATGAAGGGCTTCCCCTTTTTGTTTATGTATGGATTCAGGATCCTAATTTGCTGAAAAGAGCGTTTCTTTTTTTATCCCGCGTTGCTCCACAGGAGGCTCTTGCTGAGCATGCAGCCTTCAATTTTTTTGCATTGTGCTGCAAAACTTTAATACAGCTGCGCAAACTTTTACCCCTTGAGTTGGACAGAAGTTCTTCTGTTCTCTGAAGCTGTAAAGGAACAAACCAGTGTTTTTATATGGGTCATCCTTTTCACTCGAAATGGCTTTAAAGACAGTTAAGCCCTTTACCATGCAGCCAAAACGTTTAGGACATTGTATACATCATGAAATCAGCTTTTAGAGCCGTTCATCTGGATAGTGTGTGATCAGTTACAGCTTTTCCTCATTTTTTCACGTTAAGTATTGTTGTGGTTCTGTGGAGACTGAAGTTGTTGTGGAAACACTTCCTCGTTGACACGTTCAAGAAAACTCCAACGTCAGAGATTTGGGAGATGTCCTGTGCCGTGTTAGCACACAAAGCTCCTGTTTGATCTCCGGACTGAATCTGTGTTTTAATACTTATGTTGGAGGAATTCATACGAGACGGAATTTGAGGATGAATCCATGAGCAGTGTGTGGCGGTTATTGTGCTACTATTACAAATGATTACATAAGAAAAACTAACAAAGCTACGCTACATTATGGCATGGTCTCTCTCATACACCCTCAATCCCCATGCCCTTTGTTTTTCCTTTTTCTTTTCTTGTCTTTGCTTGTAAAGTAGGTGTTCAAAGTGTAAACATCAATATGATGTATTACGTTCCTTTCTTTAGAAGCAGGTGTTTTTTTGTTTTTTTTTAATCCTTTGTAAGATAAGCAAGCATAGATAGCCCTTTATGTCCACAGTGTTGAGAGGAGGGTTGTGTATCTTCACCCCATTCAGACATTAGACTGCTCCAGTTTCACACATCCAGCTCTGTTTGCAGCTCTTAGAGCAGTGATGGGAATAGGGAATGGGAGTTGAAGTTGTCTCTCACGATGGAATCATACAATATGCCTCCTAGTTTACAGATTCCTTTAATCACTGACTATTTTGCTAATTTTTAAACAATGTGTCGCGCTAATGTTTAGGCTGCTGGATCTTGAAGGAGGATAAATGGTACAAAATCTGGGGCGTTGTGTATCATTGACAATAGCACTGGTGTATCAAGCTGATCAATTCGACTGGATATGTGAAGACTTTCCAGATCAAAATGTGATACATCACCTGAGGCATCACTATGAGTGATGAAAAAAACAGTGTGGAGTAGTGGGAAGATCTCTGAAGCCTTTTCCTCATCTCTGCTTGCAGCTGGAGGCCAGATGCTTCTTTTCTGTAACACACAAGAATCTCTGACCTGAGTGTCACTCCTCTAGTTTTTATTGTGGGTAAAGGTTTTGAAAACACAGGCCATAATATCACCATGTTGGCTGCATACATTGTGAAACTGAAAAGGAGAATTCGACTCTTTGAAGTTGTTGGCTAGACTTTTTTTTTCTCGAGAATGACAAGAGGGCTGTGAATCAAAGTTGAACACTCAGTGACCGATTCAGAAATGGAAGTTTTACCTGCGTCACTGTGTCGACCTGAGGTAGCTATGACAAAAAAAAAAAACAACAACATTTAAGCAAATTGTGTGACATGTCAAAGGTTAGAATTCCTCAAATAGCTGACTAAGTAAGGCGCTCACAACCAGACTCCAGCATAGATGGAAACAGAGTAAGCACACTAAAATCAAATGTGTCCTGTACACTGGTTGTGTTAACCTAGAAGTGAACGGCCCCTTTAAGTGCCTTGCTTACAAGTGTGTCAATGACTGTTAGCAGAGCAGGGATTTGGACACTTCAGGGATCTTTCCAGCTACACAGAGGATTTGAACCTCCTTCCACAACGCTGCATCTTTGACCCATTCACTGTAATTTGTGCTCTGTGGCTTGTGTGTTTCCATTTCTGTGCCTACTACTATGGGAACCACACCCAGGCCTCCAGTCCAGCGGCACAAGGGCAGTTGGCCCGGTAATCTACCCGCACCACTGCAGCAAGCCGAGGATACATAAATTCTGCGAAGGGAGTCATTTAGTAGGAGCGTTGTTATGGACGTACGACATGTATAAGCATCGTGACGTTTGTGTTTTTTGATTCACAGTGTACTTACAAAGCATGATCTGAGAGCAGATGTAAAGATCGTGGCTCTTTAGTAAGGTTTGACTCAGGAAGAGTTGTTTGCTGTCGTGGTGATGTTTTCCTCCCAGTTCTTCCTTTTCTCTGCTGAGCTGGCAGTCTGTTAAGAAGGAAACACGCAGCCTCTTATTAACTTTGCCTCTGCCGCTGATCAATACACACACAGTGTCCCTCACTCATAACTGTCAACATGCTGTCACTGTATTGTTGACAATGTGACGAGTATACACCAGGATTTCAATTTTTTCAGCCCTCAAAATTTGTTGTCGTAACAATATCAGTGTAGTGCCTATGCCTATAAAGTTTGGATGTAACTGGGTGTATTAGGCTCTTGTGGGCAATAATGCACATGAAAGGAAAAGAAGAATATAGTTGCTTGTTTCAGTTCCCCAAAGGCACATGCCTGATTGGTGCCTGAGCGTCATTCCCAAAACAAGTCTGAGCAGTTTACTATCTGGTTTGTATGCATTTTCCCTCCTTCTGTTGTCAAAAGCATTCCACCCGTATGAACGCCATGGGTTGCTATGCTGCCCTTTAACCGGCTAGTGTGCAATATTGTGGCTCTGTGCCTTCAGCAATAGGAACGCCTGATATTATGTGACAGGCTTTTATGTTTCCGTGCACAGGCTCCAATTATGCAAGGCCTTTTTATCACTGGCTCTCTGCTCTGCCTCTCTCTAGATCATTAAAACCATTTGGCTCTCAGTGGCCGGTAGACAGCCACATGAGCAGAGCTCAGCTGTTAATGCAAATCAGCGATTTGGCTAAATGTGATTGAAAAGTCGCACCTGAGAGCAGATTTATGTCTTATGATCTTAACAGGCTTTACATGTGGATGCACTGTTAAGTACGGCCACAGAATCATTTGTTATTCTATTCAGTAAGTGAATGAATCACAATGGAGTCTGCTTTACAGTGTGTAATAAATGGACTCCACTTTACAAATTGTGTTATGGGGTTTTTCCTTGAGTCTTTTGGAACTCTGTACTGCATCATAATCTCTGCAGCTTATCAGCCAGTTATCTCGCTTGCTAATCGAGGCCTCACCACAACTTAGGATAGATAATTATTAATCACTGTGAGCAGAAGGTGCAGCCAACGTGTTTTTACATGCAAGGAAAAACCTTTGCTGTCTTTTGAATCAAAGCAAAAATTATTGAGTAATGTATTTGCCAAAAGCAAATGTCTTGATGAATCAGTCAAGCTAACATTCAATGTGAATGCTTAGTGAACTGGGTTTAACATTCTGGCTTTGGGATTAATAAAAACATGCAGAGATGAAGGATGAAGAAGAAACAGCTACCATTTGTCTTTTGGTTGTCTCACAAACTGGATATGTAAGGAGCGGCTGAGGCTCAGTGGTAGAGTCGGTTCTCTCTCAACCAGAAGGTCAGGGGTTTGATTCCCAGCTCCTGCAGCTACATGTTCGATGTGTCCTTGGGCAAGGCACACAAGTTGCTCCCGCTGCTCTGCCTGCGGCGTATGAATTTGTATGAATGAGATTAGATACTTTTGATGGACACTTTACACAGCAGCCTCTGCCGTCAGTTTGTGAATGGGTAAGTGTGACCTGCGGTGTAAAAGTCCATTTAGCATTTACATCTGAATTACGTCTTATAGGCCAGTTGTACGCTGAGACTTCCTACTCTGTATATCAAGCCCAATAAGCCTACTTTCAAATAACCAGTTTACTGTCGAGTCTGCTTTCCAGTCGTCATTTGAGGGTTACAATATTATGATCTCTTCTGCAAAACACTTTCTTTTTACATTTTATATTGTGTCACACGTAGTTCTGTACAATGTTTATTTTTGTACTAACCTGCACAGAAAATAACTGGCAGGCGTCTCTCTTCCTCCCCCTTGTGTCTGCGCAGTGGGATCTGGTGTGTGCTCAGTACTGGCTGGTACCAGTGGAGGAGGTGTGTTTTATCCTGGGGGTCCTGACTGGCTGTCTTGGCCTGGGCTATGCCGCTGACAGGTAATCATGCTCACACATACAAACACACACACACACACACACACACACACACACACATAAGTGTGTCTTGTTGCAGCACCTTGTGGGGATTGACAGATGGCTAGATAGTTTAAAGTTAAGACTGCAGCACAGAAGTACAGTTTACAAGTTGATGGTTCTATTTAACAAGCTTGTCAACATGTGCTGCAGCATCATGTTCCAATACGACTCAATCTATGTATGCAGACATTCAGGCTTTCAGATACATTTGTTCCTTATTCAGCAGTCTTTGTCCACACTCTGCAGTTTTACTACCTCACATCCAACACACACACACACACACACACACACACACACACACACACACACACACACACACACACACACACACACACACACACACACACACACACACACACACACGCACGCACACGCACGCGTACACAAAGGAATCCTGTTTGGTTTGGTACAAACAAAATAATGAACCCAGATACCAATGACTACACATGAGCAATACATGTAATAAAAGTTAACATTAGAGAATTCAAGGGTTATTTCATTATTTAAGTTTCTTTTTTTGTTGTTGCAAGATCTGAGGATCTCATGCTCAGAAGTCCACATTAGGCAAACCCCATGCACCTCAGATTATAGACATAATGGATCCAGCCTGTGTTATGAGATTGAAAGTCACACAGGAGGAGCGGTAGTTTGGGGAAATAGCAAGTGAGATAATGCACAGTTAATTAGCTAACAGCCTTCATTAATTTGCTGACCAATTGAGCATAGCATCTGTTTGTTAAGGACAGGGAATTAATTTAGCCTCTTGGGCGGTAAAAAGAAGTAACAGTGCTAATATGCAGATTGGAAACGAAGTGCCACACACACATGCAGCTGAGTCACTGATCAGGTTGTGACAATGCAGTTCATATTTCCTTTTTAGTAAGTGTTTATAAAACATTTATGTATTTGAGGGTTCTGATTACGCTCAGTTGGCAGAGCAGGCATCTCGTGTACAGAGGCTACAGTCCCTGACATACTGACTCCCAATCCTTAGGCAGTGTTTTCTTTTACATTAAAAAAAGGTCTAAAAATGCATTAAACTACATTATGATGCTATAAATGTTGATATTTCATGCAGTGGTTTTAGGTACATTATATATTGATTAAATGTCACTTTAGCCTTTTCTGTACCCCTCTTGCTGTTAAAGGTCACATATTATGCTACATACCCGTTGTTTTTCTATTATGTGTCCCTAGCCTGTCAATAAACCTGCTCTACTTTTTAGAAATTGTGTGCTCAAACAGGCCGTTTGGAGATTATCCCTTTGTGACATCACAAAGTGAAGTAACCCTCTCCCCGAGGGGGGTGACACTCTCACAGCTAGGTGTTTGTTCTGACCTCTGAGTCCGCCTTCCCACTGTAAACAATTGAGCATGGTGCAAAAAGCCCGAGCTACTTCCACTTCCGGAGAGGGGCGTGGTCAGACACAGCTCATTTACATTTAAAGGTACAGACACAGAAACAGCCTGTTTTGAGCAGGGCTGAAATAGAGGGGTTTATAGACATGATCAAATACAGGATCAGAGTGGATTTAGAACAAGAAACTTCACAGGCATGGTTTGGGATGCTCTGAGACTTAATTATACTTGTTGAAAAAGAGAATAATATGTGACCTTTAATATTTTTTAGTAGCACATGTATGTGTTGCTGTTGCTCATGTAGATTGGGATAAAAAATTCCACATGTTGAGGTCAGATCGTTTGTTAATACATCTCTTTTTTTTCTGCAGGCTGGGCAGGTCCAAGACGTTGCTGACCTCCCTGACCCTGTCAGTGGTGTTTGGGGTGCTGGTGTGTGTCTCTCCATACCCCTCCATCTTCATCGTCATGCGTTTCTGTTTGGCAGCAGCTAGTGCCGGAGTATATCTCACTTTGTACATCACCCGTGAGTTTTCAACACTTGCAACACACACTGTTTTTGTTTGAAGTCAAAACAAGACTTAAGAAAAGAGTCCACACCTCTGTGAGACAGTAGATTATTTTCACTAATGCTTTGAGCTAAATGCTAAGGTCACCATAACATGTTCACAGTGATAAAAGCAGATGTAATCTATTAATACCAAACATGAGTCTGATAGTTTTTATGTTTTTTTATTCTTCATTATGAAGCAGCTGTTGTTGTAGTAGAAGTGAAATAGTTTTTACCGTCCATAGTTTGTGGTTCACTTCTTCAGGGAAACAGTCTTCACAGTTACAGTGGGGTTATAATGTGTTTGACTGTCAGGTCTGGAGCTGTGTGAACCATCTCTGAGGCTGGTGGGCACCATGCTTGCTGGGCTGATGACTGTAGCGGGAGAGCTGCTGCTGCTGGCCGTCGCTCTGGGCTGCCAGTCCTGGAGGGGCCTCCTGGGAGCTGGTGCCGCCCCGCTAACACTATTTCTCAGTTATGGGTAAGAGTATAAAAGTTAGCATCTTTATGTTTTCTTACCTTTCACTGTTCGACTTTAGTTTTGATGTTTACGACTTCATTTGTACATTTGTTGACACTGGTATGCACTCTGTGTTTAATTCTGAGCAGCTGCAGGAGAGAACAAAGGACCCTCACAGTCTTTGATAAAGTGTCTGGATGCTACCTGACATTCTGAAAGCTTTGTTGGATCATATTGATCTTAATCCCCAGGCCTCATTGAGCCTTTCAGCTCATGTCAGAATGCATTAGGGCTACTTTGTTTAAGGTCGCCAGTCAATCTAAGACCTCTGTTACTAGATTAGCCATTTCAGCAGTTTCAAAAATCAAATTAACAGAGATTAAAGTATGATTACCAGCATTATCGCAGGTTTTTAATGAGAATAGAAGATTAGAGTGGATTACAGAATAAATAATTCTGTTACTTTGTGACCCATGTTGCTGAAGGAGATAATCTCCAAGTGTTAGTGTTGCAGGAGGATAAAGGTCTGCTAAGATCAAAGTGTGAGCCTGATTTATGCTTCATATTTGCTCTCCTGCAGCATTCCAGGAGTATTTCCAGAATCTCCACGCTGGCTCCTTCTGTCGGAGAGATCTGCAGACATGAACTCCTTCAGCGAGAGACGGAACTCCAACAGAGACGACGAAAGCTTCACAGGTGTGTGCTGTGATTAGGATTACATTCAGGTTCTCTCCATTGAAATGAAAGCAGCTATACCGTAGTTTGATACAGTGCTTAGTAAAATGGACATCATGCTTTATGGTGCCTCCATTATTTATGGTCTACTTATTGCAATGCATTTCACATCCTAAGTACTCCATCACAAACCACTACCAAGAGCAGCCATGATGGTCAATTATAATTCATGATTTATTAAAGATACACATTTCCTGCAAAACTATGGAATTATAGTGCACTGCACTTTATTGCAGCAAAAATCTTTGCTGAGAAATCACTGCGTTCTAAAACAGTTCACATGTAAACACACCTTTTAAGGAAGTTTTGAACATGGCTTAAGTTTGTTGTCATTTTCCAGACAAAGGAAACGACATCACTTTATTTTACATTGAAACTCTGGCATCACTTATTTTAGATTTTAGAGATGAACACCAATCATAGATACAGAGCATGTGGACATGCATTGTAAATAAACATGTCTTACAGACAAGATGTTCACTCAACTGGAAAGTAACTTCTTACTGAAAGAAACGCTGTATGACTAGTGAATAAATCTAATAATAACGGCGCATATCTGCGACAAAATTAGCCGATGTCGATAGTCACTGGATATGCTAATATTGAGAGATATTAATGGCTGGCTGGTTAATCGGTCAGGCTCTAAAATAAACACAAAAATGACAACAAACAACTCTTTCATTGTAAATAACCAGCAGGGTAACCCCCTGAACAGTCAGCCTGCAGTGTCAGGAGCTGCTCGGCTGCAGGAACATCTATAATCACTTATTGATTTATTTTTCATTGTGTTACATAATCTATCAGTTGTTTCTAAACAGATAATGAATCTTATATAACTGTAACTGGCCATTAAACTATGAAGGAATTGTAATGGTATTAACCTAGCTTGTGTACTCTTTTACATGTTTATTCTAAGATGAAACCAGTTTAGAAAACCAGTTAACATTTAGTTATTGATTTAAAAAGACAATCATGTCTCAGGTGTTGTTGAATTCAATTTCAAAGAGAAGACATGTTTTCCCGTGTTTCCTCGTTGCAGAGCTGGATTCAGAGCCGGCACCTTCCTCACGCCCCCACCTGTCTTTCCCTGAGCTCTTCCACAGCAAGAACATCTGGAAGAACATATGTGTGCTGGGCTTCACCTCGTAAGTCATGGCGCACTCTTTGAGTCGAGTTAGCAACACTGCAGTATCCAGCGAGTCATCTCACTTCTGTTAGGCTTCGCTGTAGAGACTTGTTTCATCATTATTCTCCCACTCTGAAGCACACTCTGTTCAAAACCAGTTCAGCCATGAATGTTTACCCTTTGTCCTTTCTCCATCAGGTTCATCTCACACGGCATAAGCCACTGTTACAGCTCTTTCCGAGGTGACGTCAGAGGCACAGCCCCAAGCTTCTATTGGACCTACCTGCTGTCCGTGTGTGCAGGCGGTGGTGCCTGGCTGTTGCTCTGGGTTACTGTAGACAGGTTCGGTCGCCGCGGCATCCTTCTCCTCTCCATGACGATGACGGGCCTGGCCTCTTTGATCCTTCTGGGACTCATGGAGTGTAAGCAGGCCTTTGTTGGCTGCACAACATTGTTTCCTCTGAGTAAATCCCGGGTCACATGAAGGAAGCTATTAATAGTCTTTACCCGTGAGGTGGACATGTAGACCCCCGTCACTTCCCCATAAATCACCCCCAGTTGTTGCAGAAACATTATTTCATGCTTGTTTAGGGTTAAAGCTCTTGTATCTTCTAGCTAGAAAGGGTAGCAGTAGTTAAACTTTTTTTTATTTGATGTTAAGCTTATATCTGTTGTCATATTACATCATACATTTAGCACTAACTTCCTAAATAGTGGGCTTGTGCTTTTTCATGAATTACGGAAAAAAAGGTCATCTTTGTTCTGAATGACATTCCACGTGCCTCTTTTTACAGCATGCTTTACCTTTGTAAAGCTCAGTCTAAGTCTCCCCCTTGTGGCCCGAGAGGGGTATGTCACTTACTTTATGTAGGACACTGCAGTGGCAGCAAAGTCAATAATGTGTCAGATGCTGTTCTAAAACCATGCATCAGAGGCGGAGAGGAAGCAGCGCTGACCTCTGAGAGGTTACTCTCTGCTCTCTGTATCTACCCCTCATGGCAGAAAACGCCCCCCTCTGAAAGGTAATCCATAATTACTGACGCCTGTCCCTCCTTCTCCTTGTAGATCTCAGTGAGACGGCCATCACCGTTTTCTCAGTGCTGGGTCTCTTCTCCTCTCAGGCCACCGCCTCGCTCTGCATCCTCTTCACTGGAGAGATCATGCCCACAGTCATCAGGTAACATGAATACTCCGTCACTGAATTCCAGTATTATTTTGAATAATTAAGAACATTTCAAACACAACCTGTCCCCTCTGAAGTTGATTATGAACATGTATTGAGTTGTAGACGCATTGGAGTTTTGTGAAGTTGGACTGAAGCATAAAAATGAAATGGCAGCATATATGTGATTTAACTGACACTGGTGACACTGGTTTTGTCTGCAGGGGCACTGGTGTGGGCATAGTGCTTGCTCTTGGCTGTGTGGGCCGCCTCAGCTCTCCGCTCATGGACCTTAGGAACCATTACGGTTACTTCCTGCATCACGTAGTCTACTCTTCTTTGGCCCTGCTGGCTGTGCTGTCCATCCTGCTGCTGCCAGAGAGCAAGAGGAAGCCACTGCCCCAGTCGCTGGCCGACGGGGAGCAGTACAGGCGCCCCCCACTGGGCCGGAGGAGGAGGGACAATGTGCCTCTTCTGGCCACACCCAACCCAGAGACCTAAGAGACCCTGTGGAAAGAGTGAAAATGGGCTGAGCTCTAAGCGCTCTCTTTGTTTGCAGAACATTAACATCTCGCATGTTCATGCAGGGGAAGATAAAGACAATATAGAGCAATACAGACACTTAAAGAGGGATGGGTTGAAGAGAGTTGCATTAATGATGGTGATGAACATGATCACACACACACTAAGCTTCCTTACATATCATCTTCTTGTCATTCCAAATGCAGGCGGTTGGGTTGAGCTTTCATTCTTCCTCATGTCCTTCTATTTCCAGCTTTCTAGATGTGTGTAGTTCTGACTCACAATGTTCCTGCTGTGATCAAGGGAAGTCTTCACTTTTCATACAACATCCTCCTGACCACACTAAAGGTAGTCCTCCACCATGTAACACACCAGCATTCATTGCTGCATGCAGTCCTGCTGTGTGTCCACTAGAGGGATGTTCCTACTGACACTCCAGACAGAGCTGACCTGGAGATGTAGCAAAAATAATACTATAGTTGTTCTAACATGCGTAGAACATTTTGTGACAATAAGAGCTCCTGTGTCTCCGATCTGGCACTCCAAGCAGCGATGGACCACAGGGCTGACGTTTGTGGTAAGACTCGATGGAGTTGCAGGTGTTTAACGCCTTGTACATACTCTAGACTTTAGTTTCTTCAACTTCCTGGGGCATCTGAGTGGAGCTCATGCAAAATGTGTGGCTGGAAACTTTACAGTACTGTATGCTATGCAGTGTGGAAGTGGCGCAGAGAACTTGGATTCTTTTTAAAGATGATGCTGGTTAATATGACCTAAGTCTTCAAAATTAAAGGGACAGTTTATTAAGTGTAAAATCAACTTTTGTTGTTACTCACATCACAGGCTCAAAACAAAACAAAAGGAGGCCTTAAAGTAGAAAGTTCTTCAAACTGTAAACCCAGTTACTGAATCTGGCCTGGAGCCAGTCCTATTTATCTTTAATTTATGGTGTTATGAAGCATACACAATAATTTATCCAGAGGCTTGGCATTATTTTAAACATTATGCTTAATATTGTTAAATTGATGCTAAAGATGATGCGGCATGAAACAAACTGTCTGACGTCTCACATCAATCACAGTGAAGCAGTCCACTGACACGACATTCCTATCTGCATGTTTGGAAGCACTGAAGGGCTTGTGTTTTTTTTCTGTATTTTCTCAGAAGCTTAGAGTTAATCGATACCTCTTTAGACGACCAGTCTCTGCTGTAAGAAAAAGAAGACGGGTACAAAAACACTACAACAGAAGTTGTATAACCAGGCACATGTATTTTTTGTCAAGTATTAAATTGGCAGGGTTTGAAAGAGGTTGTCTTGTTATTTTGCCTGTACTGATGCTGTCAAAGGGCCCTATGATGACTATACTCCATAAGGTTTGAGTGGGAGTTAAAGAGGGCCCTGGAGCTTCAAATAAGCCCCCGACTCCTCAACCACGCACAGAGGATCTCTTTTTCTTTTAGCTTTGATATTTTGAATGTGTTGGCTGATGCCATGTTATGTACGGGACAAGTGAAATCATGATGGAGAATTAAAAAAAGCATGTTGGTTTTAATACTTAAAAAAAAAATCCCAGCTTATGTGTGTGTGCTTGGGTAACTCTTTTTCTCAGATGTTCATGGGTGTGTGTTATAAACAGGTAGAGGGAGATTTCTTTTTTAAATTTGGACTCTGATATTGAGTAGACTTTAAAAACGTTTGTGGACACTATCCTTTGCTTTCGGTGTCTTCCTCTGTCAACCTATGGTAGTTTTTATTTCTATCTGTATTTTGCACTTACACTGAAGATTATTATCACTCTGATTAAGTTGACACCAGTATTATTATCTCTGACAACACTGATGATCTGTTAAGTGATGACTGTAATGCAGTTAACTCTATAGCCTGATTTCATGTCAAATAAAACGAGTAAAACAAATCAAGTCATGGACATTTGTTACAGAGTAGATACAGTGAATCATGTGAACTGCTGCACCTGAAAAACAAAATTGAACAACTATAATACTGAGTTTGCATCTCTCACTGCAACTGGTTCAGATTTTTATTGTAAAGATTTATTTTTGCATTTTTTTGTTTCTTTTTTGGAGAGAGGACAGTGGATAGAGTTGGAAACCAGGACGAGAGAACGAGAGAGAGAGAGAGAGGGGATACCATGCTGGAAAGGAGCCACAGGTCAGATTCAAACCCTGGGCCACCCACTTGAGGACTATAGCCTCCGTACATGGGACGTGTGCACTAACGACTAAGCCACCAGCGCCCCTGAACACTCATCATTTACAGTTTGGTGTAAATTAGTTTTGTATTAAATTAACATACCCTTAGGGGAATTACTATAATGAATGCATTTTAAAACTATAGAGGTACTGATTAAAGTATGACAGAGGGTCAGTAGTCAAATGAAGTGTAACTGTATAGCAGTATTTAATAGTTTATGCAAAGAACATAGCATTTATCCAACATTCAGAGTGCAGGGCCTCAGTGTGCCTTAAAAATGTGAAGAAATAATCTTCAAAGTTTTGTCTTGTATTTCCTGGGGTGCAAGCTCCCAGGTGGCGCTGTCGGTATTTTCTATTTCCAAGTTATTACACCCACCACCCTTACCCCCCAAATGTAGATATCTTGCTGCTTTTAAAGACTTATTAACACAAAAATCATGTGTCATAAAAACAGGAGGAACAAGCCAGCAGCAACATGACTAAACTCCTTTTAACTGCAACATGAACTGGGGGAAGCGGAGGAGAGGGCTGACATTTCTGAGTCACAGGTCAACAAGATGAAAGCCATGAGCAGCCTGACAGAAGGTCAGTGATGCAATAATGTCGGTATTTTTGTTTCACTTGGAACAGATCAACTCACTCTGTAGTGCAGCATACAGTGGATATAGTGAAGTCTTTCATTGAGCTGTTTTGAGCTAGCGTTACATGGTATGTGTGTGTATGTGTATGTGTATGTGTGTGTGTGTGGCTCTGCTTCCCTCCTCCTTTCCTTCTCTGAGAATGTACCCGCTGATTACAGTACCCCGCTATTACTTCCTTTGATTCCAGAAGTTATTGATACATCTCAAAACTGCTCTAAGGACACAGGATTTATTTTGAACTCATGCTCATCTGATACGTTTAAATTTTGACATGAATTAGTTTGGCTTTGCTGTTGCCATGGGTTATTTAGTATTATAAGTTTGCTGAGGTTTTTTACTTGATTTGAATGATTCATTTAAAGACACAGAGCAGTTGAAAGGAGATGAAAGAATGTGCCTTTAGCTATTTATTTAACATTAATATGAGGGACACATGCTTACCAGTATTTAAGAGTGAAGACCCTGTTCTTAAGGTGGCCTCTCTACACTAAGACTCTGCACTCCACCACATCTGGAGTAAGCCAAGTCCAGTGCAGGGAGGAGGACTGGCCCTCCGTCTTGGAAAGTGGACTTGGTTTTTCTGTGCTTTTTAAGAGACTCTAGGCTTTTCTATGGCAGGTCATGCACAGATGGCAGAGGCTGCTATAAAGTCTTTATCAGTATTAACTTATCCATTCATACACATTCACACTCTAAGCAATTTTTGGAAAAGGGACTTACCCAAGGACACATCGGCATGTGTCTGCAGGAGCTGGGGATCCAACTCCAGACTGGTTGAGGAAACACCGACTCCACCACGGTGACACAGCCACCATGTTTAATTTCAAACTCAATTGAAATCATTAACTCAAGTAACTCCATATTAGGATTTTTGTAAATCAGAATAATGCACTTACCAGTCCCATAGCCTACTTTTGCCTTTAAAACAAAGTTTAAGGGCCGTCTAATTAAAGTTATTGTATCAGAATTATGAGTCCAAACACAGATTTCAGGATCTTTGTATCGAAACAATTTTATTTTGAAAATTCATGTAAAATGTTTTTATAAACTAACAATCTTTCAAAAATAAAGGGATTGAACAAGTTTGACATGAAGTGAACAAGAAGGTTTATTTTTTTTAAAGTTTGAACAATTAGTGACTCACATTGATGTCAAAAACTAGACTTAATATTTTTTATCAAAGGTCAAATCTAATTAATGTGAAATAATTGAAGGCATTATATATTTGTTTTTGTTGTCTTTTTCATCAGGCTGTATTATTTATGAATATTTAACTTGTTTGAGACTTTATAGTTCCTAATTGTCTTTGAGAAATATAATAATTCTTTCTTAGAAGTTTTTTCATGTTGCCTTCCTGAGTGACTTCAACTCAAATAACTATATTTATTAATCTATTTGTTGCAGGTACTATGACAAAGACACATTTTCTATTTCAATAATGTTATCAATCTATTAATTTGAATGAATGAAGCACCAAACATAACTACAGGTACTGCGGCTCTCAGACTATCCAATCACAGAGCTCACCAGACAGTCAACTAACGGCTTAAGATAAAAGTTCTGTGCTGAAATACATTTTACACGTTGCCAAATAAAATTTAAATGATTACGTATTATGTTAGTAATGAACATTTGCATGTTGTTGAATTATATTTACGGACAGATGGTTGCACTAGCTTTATGCTATCTTATCGAACGGAGGATGTCATTTAGAATAAAAACACATTCAGTCAGGATGACATTTTTTAGCACAATATTCTATTTTAACTCAGTTACATTTGATTTAAAGAGCCTTATTTTAAATAAGATGTTAAATTAAAAACATTTCCTACATTTTGAGAGAAAAAATAACTGTTTCTTTTATCAGATAAGTATTTGTTTTAGTCTAGTTGTAATAATTTGAAGATATATGTCATTTTTTTGTCATATTTTTATCTTTAAAAAACATCTACACAAGTTACATATTTAGTTATCTTTGCAGATATTTCTTGCTTGTCTAAAGTACCAATTGTCCAATGTTTTGTCTGTTTTGGAGCTGACTTGTGGAGGAGATCAGAGGAAGCTTTGTGGAGTTGAAGGGTCCATGTGAAGAGAAGCTTTCAGTTCAGGAGAGGAGCAGGAGTCGGTGTTGATCATGGAGGATGAGGAGGAGATAAAGACACCTCTGGTGCACAGATCTTGTAGCAGAAGGAACTGTCGGAATGGGCCTTCATCAGCTCCTGTACATCTGGATGTCTCTGAAGTCCACCTGAAAAAAAGCAAAAAGAAAATCTGTGAGTTTAAAACACTGTACATCAACAAAGTCCATTAAGAAATCACATAAATCAACTGTGGGATTATTAAAGTCCAGTGGAAGGAACAGTCTGCAGATGGAGACAGAGGTGCAGGTTGCTGGATGAAGGTGGAGGCAGTTAGGAAGCATTAGTAGGGGTGGAGGTAGCTGGCTGTTGTCTGGCAGATGCTTATGTTAAGGCTTTGTCTACAGTTGTCTGGAAGACTCTGCTTGCAGAAGTTTTAGGTGCATGCTCGGGCTTCTTTTGGGTTCTGCTGATGTGTTACAGAGGCTGGAGTTTGAGGCTTGTTCTCTCTGCCAGAATCTGCAGGTGAAGGTGGTGGTGGTGGTGGTGGTGGTGCAGATGACTGGCAGAGGTAACAGGTGGAGGTTGACATGGTATTTTGGTTTGCAGCAGTTGGATGGTAAAAGCTGCTGGCAGATGCTGGAGGAGGTGCATAGTTGTCAGGATGGAGGTAGAACATTGATCCACAGCTGGGTGGTTTGAGGTGGAGGTTTGTTAAAGCTGTGTGGTTCTTTGGTTGTTTATCCGGCAGGAGGAGGATAAGGTGCATGTTTAGTTTGTTGGTTGGAGAATGAGCATGAAAACAAGGTCTTAAAATGGTTTGCAGAGGTCTTTTTTTGTCCTGCCAGGTGGTGCAGGTGGAGTCTAAGGCTGCAGTGTGTGACTCATCAAGAGTTCAAACTTAACACTACATATTTACAAATTGGAGGCAGAGATTGTTAAAGTTGCCAGCAGGTGGTGTTGACGGCTGCTGGTGTGTGACAGAGGCTGGAGTTTGTGGTTTATGCTCTCTGCCAGAATCTGCAGGTGGAGGTCGCAGCAACAAATTACTGGCAGAGGCAGTTTGTCAAGGATCAGGCTGCACCTTTCAGCCAGAATCTACTGATGGTGGAGGAGGAGGAGCAGATGTCTGGCTGAGGTAGCAGGTGGAGGTTGACATGTTATCAGTGCGTGCAGCAGTTAGATGGTAAAAGCTGCTGGCAGACACTGGAGGAGGTAGATGGTTGGAGGCGGAACATTGATCCACAGCTAGGTGGTTTGAGGTGGAGGTTTGTTAAAGCTGCGTCTTCCTTTGGTTATGGTCCGGCAGGAGGAGGCTTAACGTAGATGTTTGGTTTGTTGGTTGGAGATTGAGCATGAAAACAAGGTCTTAAAATTGGTCCTGGAAGGTGGTGCTGGTGGAGTCTAAGGCTGCAGTGTGTGACTCATCAAGAGTTCAAACTTTACACTACATATTTACAGTTTGATGTTTGTGAACTCATAAAGTCTTTATGAGCTCTGTTTCCTGGCTCTCTTCACTGGAGGTCTCCCAGGCTCTGGTTCTCCTGATGTGTCCACATCATAGAGGGGAGGATAGACTCCGTCCCCACCCACTGACATGTCCACATGCATCCGTCCATCTTCATCGACTGATTCAGTGAATGATGGACGGTCCAGTCGCTCCCAGAGCTTCTGTTTGAGGCGACGTCCGAGCTCTACGCTGTAAGGACGAGGTCTGCCGCTCTTGAATCTGTGAGGATCAAAGAAACAGAAATTAAACACAACGATACATGAGATGAAAAAGTGTGACAGGTTGGTGATGAAGAAAGTGATCGTTTTTTTTTAACACAAACATACTTCAGCATGTCGTCTACCACTGCATGGTAGATCAGCTGGAACTCCTCCACTGGACGGTTGTAGATGTTCAGATCTCCGTCAGGCTGCAGTGGAGCAGTGGAGGGTCGGGGGCCGGGGGCCTCGTCGGAGACCAGAGGCAGGTCGGCAGGTGGGATGGGGGACCGAGGCCTCGGGACCAGATGTTCGGCAGAAGATGTGGAAGGACGGTCCGCAGAGGTCCTCTTCCTCTTCTGGGCCGGTCTGGGAGGATGAGCAGAGTGCTGCTGTTTAGGTTTAAAAGATGAGGAGGGTCAGTAACATAGAGAGGATGTCAGGCTACAGTTAACTGCTAAAGTAAACTACTTCTCTCACAAGAGAACAATCTGCAGCAAAACATTTTGACAACAAAATGTATTTTAATGCATGATACATTTCAGTGATACTAAAGATTTTCACTATCAGTTTTTAGAAAGATAGATGATCCTGTCTCATGTCAGCATAGCAGACCCTTTTGTGTCAACTTCCCCTTGACTATTTTGTTTGTAACATTAAAGTCCTTTTTTAAATTTACATCATGACTCATCATTTAAAAATAATTTCACATGCATAATTAACTTTTGCTCTTCATCACTAACTTTTTCTGTTAAACAATATACTTTTTTTTTTTTTTTTTTAGCAAAATCTGAAAATAGAAAGTGTACCTGTTGGTCCCTGCAGGATGCTCTGGGCTTCCTGTCACTTTCTGCACGGCGTGCAGAGATTCTCCCTCTGTGACAGTAGCTGTGGTCTGCAAGGTGAACGGGCAAAACAAACTGCAACAAAACACAGAAACACACGTTAGAATCAGACTTAAGTTTACAGTCAGTGCAATAAGAAAACATAAGTAAATATCAAATTAACAATGGTATCTTCAAATTCAGGACAGGACCTTGAGGTCAGTAGAAAGTGAATGCCTTTGTGTGTCAGTTTGTGTTAAATGGGTACAAACTAGTCGGGGGCTTTTGCGTACTTGTATCATATATTTCAAGAGCCATAAATATACAGTTTAAAATTGTAGACAATTTCTAACTTATTATTTATTCTTACTCTTCAGAATTTACAGGAAAACAACAACTAAATGTTGAATAAAAAAAGGAAGTCATACTACCATTAAATGTGTATAACATTAACCTATAGCCTATATTATATGGGAGTAAAAACATTCATACACACAGATATACATAGGTATAGCTAGACTTTTAATAATAAGAAAATGTGAAAGGGGTTTCATTCTCGTGAGTTATCTGAATATTTCCTCATTTATTGATTGTTTTTCTTGTAACAGTTGAACTTTCAGGAGGTGAAGTTTGGGTCTGTTAAACATTTGAACTCATGGCTACACTAACATTCAGAGGATCACTGTGTATCACATCTGGAAGTTTATTCATTTTTAATTCATCAGATGTATATAAATATCACATCAACATTGTTTACAGAGGATATTTTGGTCTTTAAAAGTACATTGATAATACATAGATACAGTTGGCTACTTGTCAAAGTGTGAATGATAACTTCTGAGATCGACACTTTTTAAATGTCACATTTTCCTTGATGGATGTTTGTAGATGACTTTAAATGATGTAATAAATCAAAATAAAGAGTTAGCCTACATAAATATTGTTGGTCTCTTTAAATAAATGAATCCGGTGTAGTTCAGTTCTGACAGTCTGCATGAAACACTGGAGATCGTCAAAATGATCAAATCTGACATTTCCCATCACTAAAGTTTATTTATTTAGTTTAAAATATGTTTAATATTCATAAATGAGACTCCAGAGGAAATATCTTCTGAACAAACCTTATCCGGTTCAGTTCAGGTGAGACAAATTGAATCATGACAGTAAACACCGGAGATTGACTAAATGGTGGTGAAATCTTACGTTTTCCATGACAGAAGTTTGTAGTTTGTCTGTGAAGACTTTAATTCTGCTCAAGATGTCACAAGTTCTCAGTTGAATCGATTATTTTGTAGAAATCGTGGAGATAAAGTCGTGAAACAATTTTCGTGGCTTATAGAGTTTTTGTTTGTGTTTAAATGATGATCTGATCAAAATGATGCACCTAGAAACGAACCATAGCAACCATGGAATCCTGCGCGTGCGTGACGTACGTGCGTATTGTTGTGTTCCATGTAAGTTACGCGCTGTATATCACTCATTCTCATGATTTTAAAGGCCCTTCAAATTATAATATGAGACTGAGACAGAGTTCATTGAGTTTATTTAATTATTTGAAGTAACAACAGCAGCTGGACTCGCTTGTCTTCATAAACGAGAAAGGTGACGTGCGCATTTTACGCACGTGTTGACTGGACCTTTTTTTTTTACATGTCTACATATCAGGCAGGAGTGCAGTTATAACCAGATAACTGATGAGGAAATGTTTGAATATTGCGTCTTTATCTGCAGCAGTTTTCAGGATTTTAAGTTACAACCTTATTCACAGATTCCTCCAGAAGTTTCTGTGTTAACAAATAATTATCACAGCTGAAGTTCAGAATATGTGTAGTGGCAATGTCTTCTAGCGTGCAAAAATTGTCACTTGAGTCATAAGAGCCGACCTGTTTGTTCCTGATGCGTGTCCACTTCAAAATATAGTCATGGATCCGTCGTTTCGTTTGATTTCTCTGTTTATTCACGAACAGTTTCCACTTTTTTCCACAACAGATCCAAAATTAAGATCAAAAACTCTTGTGAAATGACTTAAATAGGATAAAAAAAACATGTGCTGTGTGGCTATACCTCCACCACAGTTCACAGACAAAGACGATCTCATTTACTCACCACCTGTGCATCGCACCCACATTAATTAATCAGCTCCACCCATAACTCAACCCAACAAATACTTCCCAGAAATAAATACTTATTTAGAACGATACAAAATATCTATTAGCACAAACTTAAATCAGACTTCTCAAACTAAATGAACCATCATTAAAATGTCTTCTACGAATCAAACACATTACAGCAAGTTGTTGAATAAAGAATGAGCCGCTGATAAAGTTTAAAGCAGTATATAAAGATGCATGCAAGTTTATTCTAACAAGAATCACAGGCAAAGACTTTTGAATGGAAACCATTTATTTCACATAACATTCAGTTTGAGACAAAAACGACTCCACGACCCACTTTTGGGTCACGACCCACCAGTTGAGAACCACTGGTGTAAAGGACAGTTGGATCAAGAGAACTCAGGGTTAATATAAATGGATACATACAGAACTGTTTTTGAAGACATTAAATAAAAATGTTTAATAGGCCTATATAAAATTTTAAAAAATCATGAAAATGTTCCCAAAGCAGGGGAGAGCTAGGGCTCAAACCTCAGAGATAAGAGGACATTAATTGGAGAAACTCAAAGTCCCTAAATGTTTCCTTCTTTTGACTTTAGTGATCCCTTTCATTTTGACATCGCTCCATCAGCAGGTCCCATTAAGACTGACCCTCTACGTGGTCTAATAAACCGTTGCTTGCTGACAGCTTCAGTGTCCATGTCATGGCAACCTGCGTGCACATCGACTCTAGGGAGGAGGGGGCGAGGGGAGACAGCTCTCTTCAATGTTTAGAATTTGGACTGCAGTACCCGTTTTGAACGCTAGGTGTCAGAGTTACATACAGTATGGCTTCTTTATTGCATGGTGATGGGGTTTTCCCCCTGTGGGCTCCATCATGAAGAGGACTTCAAGATCTGCTAAAATCCTTCCCATGTTCTGCTGCTTCACCCTCTGATTGTGTTATGTTTAGATACAAAGGAATATCATAGGAGCAATTATAATGATTACCACATCTATATATCAACACAGTCCTATTGTAATGACAAAGCATATGACACATTAGGTTATATTCAATACTATGAACACATCTGTCCAGTTTGCACTTCATTTAGTGCATCTTACTAATCTGCTGCAAAGTAATACCATTTAACATTACAGAATAGAGGAGTAGAAAATAGAGAAATATTCCACGCATGGTAAAAAATGATGCAATCCTCTTTTCCTTCATGATGCTTAAACCTCAGTCATTTGGTAGACATACTCAGACTCAACTGCGTCCTGTGAAAATGAAAACACAGAGTATCAGTGCTCTAGTTGGCTTCAATTCATCACTTATAGAATTTGAGATATATTATCATAATTATCTTTGAAGGATGTCTTTTGTATAACTGTTGAGCACTAATCTTCACAGAGGAAACCTTTCTCTTTCATAACACCGACGTATTCCCTTTTTATTGTTGAAAGAATGATGAAGCTGTCCTCATCTAGTAACTCACCTTCACTTGTTTGTGGCAGCATCTTGATCTAAACCAACTGGAAGAAAAGTAGACGGAATAAATATTAACAAAGGCTTAATATAAACTTTGTAAAAAGATCATTACATGAAAGGTCACATATGATGTAAAATACACTTCACCATGTTTCTCTAACACTAATATGTGTTCCTAGTCTGTCTACAAACCCCTAAATTATGACAAAAGTCTTTCCTCTCCGTCTTTTGCCTGCTCCACTTTTCAGAAAATATGTGCGCAAACAGGCTGTTTGGAGATTTTCCCTTCATGACATCACAAAGGGCAGTAGCCCCTCCCCCAGGTGGGTGACACTCCAACAGCTAGGTGTTTGTTCTGCCCTCTGAGTCTGCCTTCTCACTGTAAACTATAGGGCATGAAGCTAGAAAACCAAAGCCATCCAAGTCCTTCTAGAGAGGGGGCGTGGTCAGACACAGCTCATTTACATATTTAAAGGTACAGACACAGAAACAGCCTGTTCTGAGCAGGACTGAAATAGAGGGGTTTATAGGCATGATCAAATACAGGATCAGAGTGGATTTAGAAGAAGAAACTTCACACACATGTTTTGTGGATCTCTGAGACTAATGAAAAAGGTTGAAAAAGAGTATAATATGTGACCTTTAAGCTGCAAATGATCACATGATTAAAACGTTTGTCTCACCACTCAAAGATGATAACTGTACTGTAGAGCATCACGATGCCCAGGGTCTTCACTGTGACGTAGACAACAACCCCAAACTCTGGAGAATCTGCAACAAGACATCATGATCACCTGCTACTAAGATGAAAATATTTTTTATGGCAGTAACATATCCTGCACTTACGTTCTTTGGCTAACCTGAATTGTTAACAGCCATTGTTTCATTCTAAAGTAACCCGTAAGAAATGTCAAACATGTCACACTTAAACTGACCCAGTTACAATGCTGTCAGAGCATATTCAATTTTTGAGTCTCATAAAGACATTTTCATGAATATAACAGACTTTATTCCAAAATTAAAGCTATCCACTTGCCTCTTGCAGTTTTGTCCATCTAACTTGGGTAAAAGTTTATTCTATACATTTACTTTAAACAAGTAAAAGTTTAAGATGGTACATAACTTACTACCTAACTGAAAAGAGGAAAATTGGATTTAAATAAAAATCGATGAATCTACATTTTCAACACAATCAAAATAAATCTACGATATCTGATTATTGATTATTGTCTACCTTTGTTTAGATGAGTCTCTGTTGATGTCTGATTACTGAGATCATTCATGGCCACACAGTAATAAACTCCTCCCTCTGTGACATTAAAGCTGTAAAACTCTCCTTCAGATACGATCATGGGTCCATCTCTGCTGATCTTGAACCAGGTGAAGCTGCTGACAGGAGGATTGGCTCTGCTGGAGCAGGTCAGGTTCACATGAATACCTGCTGACACCAAACCTGATGGACTGATGGACGCTGAGGTGTTTTTAGGAGAATCCGAGGAAAATGTTAGATAAACATAATTAATTAAAAACAGCAAACATCTTTAAAATCATCACATTCTGACAGGATCCAATAACAATCTCTGGTTGTCTCACATGAAACTCTGAGAGTCTGTGTCTCCTCTGCTGTCTTGACTTCTTTTCCTTCATTCACAGGATATGTGGCAGAACAGGTGATGTTGTATCCATCATGTTTGTCCGTCAGAGTGATCTTCTCCTGGATTTTAGTCGTGAAGGTTTTATCTGGGTTTTCCTCCATGTTGTTGAGAGAGTCTTGTTTGAGAGTCCAGGTGAGTTTAGGAGGGGAGAGTGGACAGGGAGTGGAGGCTGAGCAGGTTATAGTGACAGACTCCTTCTCCTTCAGATCTCCTGAGATCTTTATGCTGGGGCTCGGAGGAGAATCTGTGTGTTCAAATCAAACACAATTTTCAAAAGAAATTCAAAATGACTTCACACTGTAGGCCTTTTAAAGTGCATACATGAATAGACACTTCTTATCTGAAACTGCATACAGTTTAAGGTTCATATCAATGTCAAACTTCAACAAAAGAGACAAAATGTAAGTTCAAGAAAAACCTTAGAGAGAAAAATTAACATCATACATTTACAGCCGAAACAAGATTTACCTTTAACTGTTATTTGAAGAGGGTCACAAAGAGCTGTTTCCCTGAAAGGCCATTTTTCAATTCTGAAAAAGTAGTTGTCAGAATACTTTGGGAGTAATTTGTAAAAAAGAGTGGTGCAATTTTTCTGTTTTAGGTTCCCTACAATCCTCATCGGATATGTGTTAAATATTCTGCTACTATTGAAAATCACATTGTTTTGATTGATTCCAAATTCGGGGCCGCTTTTGATCCAGATTCCAAAGGTTTCACTGTCGTCAAAGTCGTTCCTATATCTTGCCCAAAAGTTACATGGGATTTGCAAACAGGATCCAGTCAGTGCTTCCATCTTCTGCGGTGTAGTCATGAAGAGGTTTGACCATTTAGGACACAAAGACAAAGCCCCTGAAAATCAAACAAAGGATCAAATATGAAGTAGAGCAAAAACATGCATTATGAGAGAGATCACAAAAATGTACCACCGTTTAAAAAAAAGCATGTTAGGTCTTCTTCTCCGTCGTGTAAATGTGAAAACATCTTTAAATAGAGGTGAGTGAATGAAAAGCTCACCTGATAGAAAGAAGGCAATCAGTAACATGTTGGCTGTCATCATCAGTTTCACTGAAATCACTGCAATGACACTTATTGGATCCACACAAATATTTGATCTCACCCACAGATCGTGCAGCGTCAAGTGATTATCAGCAGAGCTGCAACAACAGACACTTAACAAACTGCCCTTCTAAGCCGCAGAAATAACACATTTTCTTCCTTCCTGTTTGCACCGTCTGAGGGAGGAAGTTATCTTTGGCTGAGTTTGAGGTCTGAAACATTCAACTATACCCTATTTTTTTATAGTTGCATATTATTCCCTTCTCTTTATTTTAGATGGACTAAACCTTAAATACGAATAGCCTCAAACGTCACACACGTACTACACAGCCAATACTTTCACCTGACCTCAGGCCAGAGATACAGACCACTTACCTTCACTGAAGAGAGCTATGACAGGCTTTGTGCCCGCATCCAACACACTCATGAGCGCTTGATTTCCATTTATTTTAACACAGTTTTTGACAGTTGTAAGATTATTTATTGCTTCTTTATTCTGTTATACAAGCCTTACATGTTCATTACTATGTGATATATGTGCACTGTATACACACTGATGCTTTTACAAACATGAAGTGCCCAAGTGATAAAGAGTTATTTGAAAATCAATTTATTATTATGATCTGCACGAGAATCAACCAGTAATAGCAAGGGCATGTGTTACATCGTGACTGTGCTGTGTTTAGTTTTGCTCTCCCTCACCATGTCTGTGCTGCAGGTCTGTCATCCTCCTGCTCCACATCGTCACACCTCTCAGAGCTCTCCATCACCTGAAGCTGATCAACTGTTCAGAGGAGCTGGACAGTTAGTAAAAGTGTTTTATTTTCAGATCAATCATGAATGGATTTTAAAATACATCATACGTAATAAAAAACACAATGTGAAATATAATGTAGGTTTTCAAATAAAAAGATAAGTATTTCTTACTGTTTAAATTCAAGATAAGAGGACAACAGTTACACTGACTTTAGAGGACAATAATATCCCCACAAAGTTCATATACAATCATATAAGTGATACTTGTCTTCTGTTTTAAATACAACAAGTCATTTTAATAGTGCTGCTAAAAAGTAAAGAAGCTTGGTGTAAACACAACAGTAGGTAAACCTAAAGACATGATCTCAAATATTGTTAGAATAATAAATGTCTGTAAAGTAACAGTCTTGCATGATTAGTTAAATTGCAGCCTTGTGATGAAAGCCGTTGCACTTGCAGTACTGTTTGATGTTTGAAACAGGGTTCCAGGAAGTCAGTTGTGGTAAATGGCCGGAGAGAGTAGGCGTAGGTGTTGTTTTTTTGTGTCACATTTTATTCTTAACCTTTACTATGGTTAAACAATGAAAGAGAAGACGGATGACAACAGATGATTCAACTTCAAAAAGAAGCAAAAATATCCACAGGAACAAAGTAGATAATCAAATGAAGACTGTTAATACCTTCAGCAAGGAATGAATGATCAATCAATAGATGAATTCATAACAAAGGTTATCTCAAGACACTTTACTAAATGAGCAGCTCCAGACTCGTACTTCATAAATCATATTTGACAGATGAGATGTATCTGTCAGAGGTTTTCTTAAGAGGTATTATATGTGAACGCAGTGTTACACTGTGAACTCATTCCCTGTGTTCATGCAGATAAAGTTATGAGTGGGAATATTCGCTCTTTCAGTTTAGATGTGTGATCACACAAACCTCTGTTTGAAGTGCACTTGAATTAAAACAGTCAAGCGGTTATTGGAGCCCTCTGGTGTCAAGTTAGACAAACTGAGGAAGTGTTCCAAGGTCCTGAGAGTAAATGTTTCTTATAACTTATCTTTAAATGTCATTCCTTCTTTGACCTTGAAACAGATCCCCCTTCCCCAACATGTAAGATCATCGAGTCCCTTAAACAAGAAAGGAGGAGTATTTTCCTTTGAAGAATTCAAGCGAGAAGAATGTTGCTTTGGGCTGTCTCTACACAACATATTAAAGTTTGTAAGACTGATTTTTTCACCGAACCTTTAGTATTTCTGTCCATCTGCCCTGCACCCTCTCCTCTGTAAGCTAGTCAAACTCCATTACTTTGGAACATACTTTGAATTGGCTATATAAATGGAAAGTAAATGAAGAAAAAAAATCCAGTGTTTATTTTAACTTAGTTAATTGACCTAGTGGCCTTAAATTGCACCAAGAACCCTATCTTGGCACTTTTAGCAAATGAAACACAGAGTCTGTAGACCCTTTGGTTTGCTATGTGAGGCCGCGGGGTGGGGGGTGGCGTGCGGGAGGGAGGCCTCAGGTAGGATTCAAGTCTTGGCTGCCCGCTTGGAGGACTGCAGCCTCCATACATTGGACGCGTGCATTAACCACTGCACCACCAGTGCCCCGACTTTTAAGAACCTTTTACCATTCAGTCCATTGTTTCAAGCAACCTGAAGCATTAACCTGCTGCTGCTCATGACGCACACGCGCACACACACACACACACACACACACACACACACACACACACACACACACACACACACACACACACACACACACACACACACACACACACACACACACAGACACTTTTTCTCTTGTGTAATAATTTTCTTCTTCTAATTCCCCCCCCCCCCTTGCTGGACACAAATATCTTCTTGTCATTATTCCACTGAAAGAGAAATACTATCTACTATTTTGACTATGAGCTCATGTTTCCTTCCTTCAAACTCTGCTTTTACAGTAAACAATGTTGTTTGTCATGAAATGTTTTTTTGTTTCCACATTGAAACACTTTTGCTGTAGACCCAACATGTGTTCACTGCTCCTGATGGTGTCCCCCCTCCTGCCAATCATCAGATCAATGCTTTGTGCCTCTTATAAGGGAAGCAATTTATTTATTTAGGAGGACCTGTCATAAATAATAATGACAATAAACATGTGTGTGACATTGTCTTACATTGTCAAACCACCACATTTGCATATTGATATAAATATACTCAAAGCACAAACACTGTAGAAAAGAAAAGGAGTTACTGCAACAGGAACAGACGGGATTATGGAAATCATGAACAGAACAAAAGACAAAACATTTACTTAATGGATAAATATAATAAAACATATCTCAACCTCTATTACATCAGATATTTGAAATTATTAACTATTATTTAATTGTCACAAGGAAAAACAAGGAACTGGACCCACGTGCAGAATTAACTAAATATATTTAATAAACAAAAAGGCCAAAGGCAAACAAAAACTCAACTCCAAAAGTTCAACAAAAAACCACAGGGATCAAAAACAGGGACATATACCAACAAACAACAATGAACTGAGCCAGAAGGGAAGAAACACAGAGACTAAATAGACACAGAGTAATCAGACACAGGTGAGACTAACAAGACACAGGTGAAGACAATGAGGGCAACCACACTGGAGGGAAACACACAGAGGAAGGAATGAACACAAGACAAGAAACACTGGAGACTAGAACTACAACATAAATCAAGAAACACTAAGATACATAGAGAACTCAAGAAAGTAACAAAAACACACTAGAACAAAAAGAAACACTAGGGTACGAAGTTACAAAATAACACACGAAACACTAAAGACTAAACTATGAAACATTAGGACAAAAACACACAAGGGAAACAAGCAACACTAATAAACAGGAGAAATTAAAACATGGAAACCTAAATACTGAAATACAAAACTAAATAAGACCAAATCATGACATTAATGAGGTACTGGGAGCTATCAAATGACTTTGAATGGACTGACAGATATTAAAACACATAGAATATAAACAACCTTTTTACAGTATGTGTGTTGTGAATATTATATTGAAAAGTTCTTGTCCAGGAACACGGGCGACAATTCCTGGAAAAAAAAAGAAACAGGATTCATGCAGAAACTGATAAACGAGCAGCAGGAAGTAATGCCAGTCATCCAGGAAGCAGAATTTCCTTGTAGGGCTTTTCAACAAAGTCATTTGCATGCGCTACCATTTCTTGACCTGTTTACAGAAGTGAGGAGAGCTGAATAAGAAGTACTGCGCTAGAAGAATTTCATCTCTGTCTGCTGCAGCATCACACAGGCTGAGCTCTTGCTGCCTCAGACGATGTAAAACCAATGAAGTTACATTGGTAAGTGCTTTGTGGATTTGTTTTGACTCATTCTGGTGTGCTTTTCTGCATCTGTTGACTTCTCTGTGGATCTCAGTGGTTCCCACCACTGCAGGGTTTTTTTTCAATGGCGTCTGAAGAAGCTGTGGCAAAGAGGGCCAATCTGGTGGCATCCAGGGCTCACTGGAGCCATAAGAACGTATCTGAATCCTCTCAAGAGACTCATGGTATGGAAGCTTAAGATGTGTTATTTATTAGGCCATGATACTCACTGAAATTTAAGAATGACACGATTTCACAAGTTTGATCTGTCATGTTCATTATAAACTCAGCATCACTCAAAGATTACAGCCATAGAGAGATTTTGATTCCTCTCAAGGTTTTTGTAACTTAATGCCATGATGCATGAGGAACCTGTTTCTTCTTTCCGGATTTCAAAGATTCGGGTTTTAGTCCAACTTGAACTTACAGTTGAGTCAGAGGAGATGTTGGTGTTCAGCGTTCAGTGTCTCTCTCTTCTTCCTGCTTCACTTCATGTATTAGTTATCAGTGGTTGCTTGTCATCAGTGGTCTCATTATAATTATGTCATCCGCAGGAAGTCCAAGCAAGGACAGTATCAGGAAATGGCTCTCCACCACTGTCGCTGAGTGAGTATCAGGATGGGAATACAGGCTACTGCACAATGTTCAGTCAGTTATTTTAATCTAAGTGTATCAACTTGGAACACAGGGTCCATAATCATACATATATATTTTTTTAATTAAGTGATGCAGAACAGTAGAGGACAAGTGAGAGAAATGACAAGAGCAATGCTATGTGGGAGACGAAGTGTTAACACTTTAGACGGCAAAGATTAAACAAAACAGAAATGAGCAGGAACTAACAACAGAATGTAACACTGCATGTTGAGGGTGTTGAAGGGCTGTGTGTGTGTGTGTGTGTGTGTGTGTGTGTGTGTGTGTGTGTGTGTGTGTGTGTGTGTGTGTGTGTGTGTGTGTGTGTGTGTGTGTGTGTGCGCGTGCGTGCACCAACATACAGCAGCGTCATCATTTGATTTAAAGAACTTCATGAACAAAATATCCTGTGTTCATCTGGACACAGCTCCTGCTGGTGTCTGATGCTAACAGTTCAAAAGTACAACCCTGCTATCTCTTGCTCCACTAGCCTTATGTAGCCTCCACAGTTTCTGTGTTCGACGATATGTAGAAATTTGGTGCGCTTTGGTGCCCAGCTAAGGTCTCTGAATGCATCTTTACTGTCATCAAACATACAGTGCTGTTACACCTCCCCTTCATAGGACAACATGCATTTGTTGACGAGCATGGAGAGGGGCTTTTCATCTATTGAGAAATGCTTCCTCTAAAATCACAAATAAAGGTTTTACTATAGAGTATTAAAACATGTTTCCTTTTTCCTTACAGTAGAGTAGTCCTGTTTTAAAGTGACTCTATACTGGGAGCAGTATTTGATAGGGGATACGGATAGCCTCTTTTTTGCTATGGTTGCATTTTTTCACAAGGCAGCACATCTCAACAGAACACCACCATGTCGAATGACAATGTCCAATATTTACTCTTAGGCTTCTGGCTCGGTCGCTCTCTCTCTTTGTTTTCTTAGCTTCATCCTTCACCATCCTCATCCATCACCTAGCCTCAGTTGTTGTATCAAACAGTACAGAGACGGGCTAACTAGCTTCTAGATAAAGACTTAAAAACCATTTGAAGGTGGACAAGTTCAACATTGTTGCTTTGAAATAGCCTGTTGAGTTTAGAGACCACGTTGTATCATTAAATAAGGTGATATGATCAAATGTACTAAAGACCTTTATTGTCTTTGCTCATAAATAAAGTGAATAACAACTGTTCAAAGCCAGTTTGGCCTTTGAGAGAAAACATTCATTTTTGCATTTAAAGTTAGAAGGTACCATCTAGTTAAAAAAAAGGGTTTAAGAATTACTTTTATAATAATAATATTTCTTTATTGACTAGATAGATAAAGGTTTGAATGGTGCGTGTGTTCACTTTTATGTGTGTGCTTGTGTGTATGTGTGTGTATCTGTAAGTGCACGTGGCTGGGTGTGTGTGTGTGTGTGTGTGTGTGTGTGTGTGTGTGCACTTGTCTGGACTCTGTCCCTCCTTCTAATAAGATGTGACCTGTGTTTGCAGGGAAGATGCAAAGCAAGAGACACTGTGGAAAGCTTCAGGTAGGATCATTGGAAATCCTTCTCTTTCTGTTGAACTGTAGAGAGATATCTCCTTTTGTTCTGAGCCACCTTGCGTTGTCTTGTGTGATTCCGATTGGGGTGAGTACAAAAAGTCTGTTTGGCTCTGAGCACGTCTTTAGCTGAGTTAACTTCTAAGTGGCTGTGGTAGAATGAGGCCAAAATGCCAGTCAAGTTCTTACTACCCGAGACGTCTGCCTGCTGAAACTGTGGAGTATAGAATGAATGCTTAGGCTGCGTGTGTGTTAGTGAGTGAGAAACTATGCAGACATACAGTAGCTGCAGCATGGTGACAAGCACTGTTGCATAACGCTCTGCTTGACATGTTATGATCCATTTTCTCTTCACGTTGTTATTTCTTCATATCTGTTGGTACAATAACCTTTTGTTTGACGTGTGTTTACTTTTCAAAATGTTCTCCCATAACTAATTAAGACTGATTACCGATTGTAAAGAGGTGAATTCAAAGGCCACACTTAAATGAATTTACACATGTTGCTGTTGAGGTTGTGTATTATCTAACCTACACCTCTTCATATACCCCGCCCTGAGGTCAGCCCATTCAAACAGCATGCAAATGTTGGTTAAGAAAACCATGGGAACGGCAAATTGCTCTTTAAGCCTCTTCCCACTCCTCCCCCTCACCTTTGAGTAGAGCAGCACTGCCTGGCTGTTTATTTCACTCGGGCTACGACTGTTTTTTTTTGTCCACTGTGCTGAGTTTACTCGTAGCAGAAATAGAGCTTTAGACTTTCCAAGAATAAATTATTGTGTGTTTTAAGATTAAAGTCAACCAGACCACAGCAAGGCACTTGGCTCTGATGCCATACATATTTACAATCAACTCTGTCTAATAAGGAGCATCTCTTCAGTGCACGTGAAGTAGGGTCACATCTGAATCAAATGGTGTACATCTGATTTTCTCCCTCCAGCTGCTGGAGGGAGAAAATCCTGTGCTTAAATATATTAATAAAAGTGATCTATCAAGAGCACAATCACCTTGTTTTTTTTTTTTTTTACAATTAACTACAGAAACACATGGAACACAAGATTGAAGCTGTACACTGAAGTTTTATCTATAGGCACAGACTGGATTTGACCTAAATGGGAAACACAAAGTACCATCCAACACTTGTTGGAAAATAATGACTTGCTAGTGCATTTGTACATTATTTCCTCTTAAAATCCCTTGCTGTGTTGTCATTAATGCTCTTTTACTCAGTCCGAGCTTACAGCCCCAGTTTTAAGAGAAAAAAAAAAACTTTAACCAAAACAAATAAACTAAACTGCTAAAAATGCAACAGACAAGCAGAGATTGGCAACACATTTCTTACCTCAACATCTCTGACCTTAAATCTCATTCTACCCATTTAATCCATGGGATTTGTTTGAATGAAGCATTTAATCTAAGCCTTTATAAAAACTACACTAGACCAACATCAAAGCCAAACAGCAATCCAAACATCAGCCAAAGATGGAGCTCAAAGTCCGTGCTGTTTTTACCTCTCCTGAGATGTATTCACTTTGGGTATGCCAATAAAAAGGAGGCTTGGATAGGTTATGTCTCCTGTCAGTACGGTCATGAAAATATCATGCTGAGGCTTTTTGAGAATAAGTGGGTGAGCTGATTGTTATATGACTGCAGCGAGAAAAGGTGATTTTGATTAGAGAGAGCAAGCAAGCAAATAAAGAAGAAAAAGATGGCAGAGAGAGAAAATGGGAGCAACAAATGCCTCTACTTATTGCCTGTGACTTCTATTCTGTGTCCTGAAAGTCAAAGTAGAATGATCATTTGGTAAATTAACTATGTGGAAAAAATATATATAAAGCAGCTTGGAAATAAGAAGCAACAGGAAAAGCTACTTAATCATTAAAAAATCTAATGTACAAATCAAATTGAAGGGTTAAGTCTAAACCACAAGTAAAGACTAAAGACACCTCATCCTGATCTCTGAAGTCTTTCACTGGCTCGTGCTTTGCCACCAAACATATTAAACAAACGCAATCTTTTGCAACTTGCAGTTTGCCCACCAAACCAAAATGCCTCCAGAAAATAAAGTCAACATGACTGTCTACTTAATCCTACAGCACCTGAACTTTCAGGTACCTTCATAGGATTAGTTAATTAGTTAATTTCCCACATCTCGGATCTCCCACTGTAAATGATCTCCTATCTGATTATAATCCGTCCTGTATGACAGAAAGCAGCACCAGAAGCTTGAGAAACTCATAGACTGTGTTCCAATGTCTGAACTTGATAGACATAATACCGTAATACTAAATGTGCAAGAAAAAGGGTGTGCAGAGGAGGATACAGGATTTTGGACTGAGTGACTGAGAGACCACCGGCAGATGCTTTAAAAACAGCGACAGAAGGGCAAGAGGATCAACGTTCCCAATTATATACAAACAGCATGCTAAGAATACTTTGTGAGTGCAGCTGCAGAACATACTGTACAAGAAAAGGTTCTGAATATCAGAATGAAAGGTCACTGTCAGACTCCATGTCCCTCAGTGCTGGTGGACTAAAAGCTGTGTACTTTCCAGTTTACTCTAAAGTTCTATTAATCCATCAACCATCATAACACCATCAGATTTGAGCCCGTCTGCAAACACGACTTGTTGCTGTCAATCATGGTCCTTAATGGTTCTCGTATGGATGTGTCCTGTGTCCTTTGCAGAGCTCGTGAGGAGGAACACCAGCTGTGACGATGACCTGGCCCTGGGTGTAGAAGGTAAACAGCGTCTCTGAGCCTGGACATTTACGGTGCCATTCTGAGCTGGAAATCTTTACAGGCACACTCTGAAAAACAGACTCTACAATTCGGGAGCACAAGGCCGTGATTTATCGATCAGTTTGTGTCTCACAATACAAGCAGAGAGAAAGAGCGTGTCCAGAATCTCTTGTGTATTTATGCAGAGGAGGAAGCCAAACGGTGTGGTGGAGCACATCACATGGCCTCAGCATGCACAGGGCAGGAGAGTTTCAAATATTAGACCACAAGACTTCAAGGAATAATACAATGATATGGAGGTCTGAGACTAATGAAACAATATGCCTAAAATATTAAGATATAGGCTGAAACCAATATATTGTGGGAGAACAAATTCAAAAATGTGATAAATAAAGATTTGAAACATTAGAAAGCTGTTTTACTTTCATCAGGAGGTTGAGTGTTTTGGACTTTTGAACCACGAGGTCATATGGGGGATGTAGAGCCAGTTCACTAAAAGACATTTTGTTTCAAGCTGTTAAAACGTTTAAAATAACAATACTGGCATATTCACAGCTTCTGGATTTTTTTATTGAACAAGCCGAAAATACAATTTTTACAAATTACATACCCACATTTTTCTAAATGTTTTAAAATATTTCTGGAGGGGATCTTAAAGTAAGACATGTAACCAAAAACATCCATGATACAGAAAGGTCACCTGTTGACGAATGAAGTAGGACTCTCAGTATAAACCTCCTCCATCAAATTCCAGCATTATCTAAACCATTTTAAAAAGGTTTCTCCCTTTGTATCCTCCCGTGTCCCTGTACCTTTGCATCTGTGTTTGCTCGGCATGACTTGACATCAAAAGTTCAGAGCTCTAAGGACAAGCACATGATAAGTGTGTTGCTCGTTTCTTTCTGACTTTAAAGGAAAAGCATACAAATAAGAAGAGAATATAACTGGATGTAAGAAGATTTTAAAAAGTTTGAATTAAAAAAACAAAACACTACGGCAGTGCAGACTGAGAAAGACTCCTTAAGCCATCCCAGTGTCAAAATAGTCCCAGTCTGGGAGGTAGAGGGGACTGCCAAAACCCAAACACCCTATGAAGGGAAAGAGAAGAGAGTGAGGGAGGGTGAGGGAGAGAAACACTTTCCTAATATAGCTTGAGGAGCCCTGACACCAGACCTGTACAGGATGTACTGACTTTGGACTTTTTTTTTCTTCTGTTCTGCATTCCTCCTGTCCTGATGTTCCCCACTCTGCTCAACATGCAAAGATTGCTTTCTAGTCCAGATAACAAGACTTTTCTCCCTTACAGCGTCTTTATATGGTAACCAGGGGGTGAGGACGGTGCAGGAATTTCTTCGGTAAGGATGCATCCTCGCTTTTATCTCCTTGTCAGAGGTACAGAGCCACACAGCCAAAAGTGTAGAGTGAGGGTTGACCTCTATCACAGTAGTTCACTACAGTTGAGGGACTGTTATTTCTGACAGGAAAAAAATCAGGTACTTTTTGACACCAGTTTTAGACTGTGATATTTAACTTGATTTTTTAACATTTTTATTCTGACAAAAAAATCCTGCAATGTTTGAGAGGCCTGGGAAACTATTTGAACCATAACCAACCTAGAGCCTACCTAAATTAAACAAACTGAAGATTAAATAAACGACATTATCCCTGATCTCTGTGTAATATCTACTGTATGCACTTGAAGCCTTTCGCTCGATCTTAAAAGACAGAAAAAAACGAGACAATTGGACAGGGCCTGTTTTTTAGAATTGTAGCCTGTGATCACAACTCTGTGAACCAATTTGCACATTTTCATTGTTAGCTTCCCTTAACGTAATGTTTGTGAACTGTTTCTTAATCATGCAATATTATGACATGTGCCCTGTGTGTGTGTGTGTGTGTGTGTGTGTGTGTGTGTGTGTCTGTGTGTGTGTGTTTGAGAGAGAGCGTATGTAAAGCACCTTACATAACTTTCACTAGAAGCAGACATGAGCTGTCATTACGGCGCTCTCTCTCCTCTAGTTATGAAAGCATGAGGACCACTGTATGCAAAAAGGCAGAATGATAAAGAAATATTAAAATATCTCGTCCTATAATGTACTTAAGTTAAGAACTTTACAGAAAGAGTTTTAAGAACATTGTACTCATGTTCAGTGTCTGATGTTTTCTTAGAGGTTCAAAGGTTCTGTTGGATTTTTAAAATGTCGTCTGCTGCCGTGTCTCTGTGACTGACAGTCGAGGGCTGCGATAACAGCTTTTATACCTTAACTGATCGTTAGACGTGGAACTACAGGACACATTTACCTGGCAAATAAGCCTCTCCTCCTCCATCTGCAGGGCATGTGGCTCAGTTTGCATAGAAAGCGAAAGGATCAAAGGGTAGTTATTACAATGTTTGACAGCTGAGCAGAAAATATGAACCAGCTAAGAACAGGGGGTATATGTATAAAGGACCGAGGAGAGCAGGCTAGACATGGTCCCAGTCTACAAAGACAGGAGGCAAAATGTGAGTAAACAACAGCTGTTAAATACAGTTAGTCTTAGGATTTATATTAATATACTTTAAAATGAAGTCTTAAAGTTTAAAAAAATATATTGCATAGCATATTTGTTGCTTTGCATGAAGAGAGATACACCAATTAGGGAGTTAAAGTTTCTCTGACTATAGACTTTGAACCTTAAAGCACAACCCGATTTGTCCAAACATGGTCATCTAAATTTAAGTAACTTTAGTTATTTATTGTAAAAAAGGCAAGAAGCTGAATACAAGACACTTCCATGATGTTGTCATGTGCAAACTTACATTTAGAGTATTTTTTTACACAATTGTTTCATTTTCATGTCACTTAATGATATCATTTTATTCAAAACTGAAATACCTTTGTGTGTATATATTATAATAATGAGAAATATATATATTTTTTGATTATTTGATTTTTTTATGTGTGTTTTTGGAAGGCATTTTGTGGCCTCTTGGTGGCCTCGTGACCCCCACTTTGGGAACCACTTATTTCAGTGAATTCCAACATCTCTTATGGTGGCTGACCCTTGAACACTTTGGGGTCGTTTCACCTGGTTCTGAACCTTCCTCAGTAAAAAGGACTATTTGAACGTACCCTCTCTTAGATGTTAGCACCAAGCTAAATGACGCAGAAAATAGTAATCCTGGACTCTATTCCTTAAGCTATGCTTCTAGTTTAGATAATGATTGGTTTTATCTAGCTTTACTTGTAAGTTTAAAGTTCGTTATTATCCATATAAAAATGAAAATTCATAGAATGCCTCCTGATGATATTGCAACAGTGGGCATCTTTATGATGAATGGAATCAGACCAAGCACCAAACTTTGTATATCTCTGTGACTAACTTGGGCAAACATTGAGTACTAATCATAAATGTGTGCAAACTAAGTTGAATAAATAGGATTCAAGTTCTCTGCTGGAGGCAATGAGATCATTTGCATATTTTACCAGCGCTGTCTCTTTACTTTGATGGACGTAAAATAAAGTGTCATGAAGAAAGTCACATAACTGATTGGCCACGGCTTTCTCGAGGACATTCACCTTAACAGGAGGGAGTGTCAGATGGAGGTCGATAGGAAGCAAAGTTTCCTGATTGAAGAACGTTCTATTTTAAGATGCGATGTAATTACTCCTACTTTGTTTAACTATCTAAACGTGTGTGACTAAAGTCCTGAACATCTCGTTGTCTATCAAAACTGTAAAGGTGGACCAGGTCGAGTCCCGCTATCAGCAGGTGGAACAGTTTTAACTCAACACTTTCAGATTACTCCGGACCACTGAGGTTAGACACGCTCCCCACCTTCTCTCTCTCTCTCTCTCTCTCTCTCTCTCTGTCTCTTTAACCGTTTCTCTCACTCACCGACTCGCTCTTACATTCACAAAAGCACAAATACCTCAGATGGGTTAGCGTTATTTAACCCAGTAGTTAATTTGTGTTCAATAATGACACGCTTCCCTCTTAATTGCGTACAATTCTCCATTGATTCTCTTGTTCGCAGTGTGATGGACATACTCAACCTGTGGAATGACGACCCAGAGGAGGTTCTCTTGGACCTGGGCTTTGGCTGCGATGAACCTGACCTCTCCGGACGCATCCCAGCTCGATTCATTAATTATCAGTCTCAGGCAAGAGGAATAAACCTCCAGGTGTTTCTGGAGGCCCAGAAGAATCGACTGGACTTGGAAAATCCAGATGTCAGCAGTAAGTCTAACCTACAAGCAAATCAGATAAATATTTACATTTGAGGAATATCCATCCATCCATTTTCTATACTGCCTTTCCTGTTCGGGGTTGTTATGTCTTGTGACTGTGGGAGGAAGCCGGAGTCCTCGGAGAGAACCCACACCTGCAAGGGGAGAACATGCAAACTCCACACAGAGAGGCCCTATCCGACTTGAACCAGGAACCTCATAGCTGTGAGGCTAACTAATGCACCAACGTGCAGCCCAATTCGAGGAATTTGTTTATTAAAAACACGGGTATCATGCAATTCCTTTTGTTCAAAACATACAAACTAGAATCTGGGTAGAGGGCTTCGCTACCAAATCAGCTACAAGAGCATTTTTTTAGGTGTTCATCACTGAATTCAGTTGATAAGATCTGGCTCACATTAGGCATGTCTGTTCATCCCAAAGGTGCCGGAAGTATTTGAGGTCTGGTCTTTGTGCAACCTAGTTATTATTTATGGTGCTGCCATTGCGAAAAAGGCTGTTGCTAAATGTTGCTTAGTGCTGTGTTGATGATGGATCACTACTGGGTCTTTGTAAATAATATAACAAAGAGTCTGGTCTAGACCTGCCCTTTGGATTATTTGAAACATGATAGGGCCAACCCCCAACTGTTGACTCACAGTACGATGAAACACAAAATATCACTGTACGTCGGAGAAATGATTTCTCCACATTAGAATAATGAGCAATGGATGGAAAAAGAAGTGGTGCTTAGCTGTGGCAGTGCTAACACAGTTTTACATTCTGTAGATGACATTAGGTATTGTAGGCAAATTGGTTTAAAAGATGTCAGGTCAAATGAATGCTGTTTCATTACAGCACAAATGGACCTGTTAACCCTGTCTTTTATTTTCCTCTGTCCCCGTTAGATCGCTTTAGACAGCTCGAGGTTCTCCAGCAGGTAACCACAGCCTTCTCATCTTTGGTGGGGTCCTCCTCTTCTCTGAGAGCATCACAGGAAAAAGACCTGCCTCCTGAGGCCCGGGAGAGAAGGAGGCGCATAGGCCTAATATTTAGACAAGCATCAAAGAAGACACTCAGTCATATCAAGAACAAAAAAACCCAGGACCTTACCACCTCACATGTTACCTCTCCTCTTGCAGCACCTGAGTCACATTATCCTCCATCAAGTCTGGGGGATAACAGGATCCCCTTAAAAAGAGTCAAAACTGGATTTCTAGAGACAATGAGTCCTCTTGCAGAGGAGCAAGGGACTGGTCCAGATGCTCAGTCCCACCCTCAAGTGGCTGCTTTGATAGCTCAAGATGGAGCCTTTAGGTCCCTGAAGGAAGGTCGCCCCTTGACAGGAAATCCTTTTTTACAGAGGAAGAAGAGCCCAGGTCAGGTCAGGGAATCGTTTGAAATGGAAGAGGTAAGTCTAACGTCTTCTGCTCAAGTTCATCAAAGGCAACACTATTTAGGCAGAGTGGTTTGTCTGTAGGACACAGGGGCGTGTCAAGAGGAGTGGCAGCCCCCCCGGAAATCTGATTGGCCATCTAAGGTGCCACCTCAAAGTCTTAAACTATGATAGGCTGTTTACTTTGTCTGAGGCGGGACTTAAGGGAAAATCCACTATTTTGGCTGTGTTGCAACAGACTGCTAAGTTTTCTTTACATCTCAAAGTAGCATACTGTCTTTTGTTGGTATTTTAAATAGTAAACTAATACTTTGAACATATATTTCACAAGACAGTTGTGAAGGAAAGGAACAAGTGCATAAATTGCATGCAAACTCATGCACACTCATGTCTAACTTGTGTTGTTTGTTTTTGTAACAGAAACATCACAACAGCAGTACTTTGAATTGTGACTTTGGACATCTTCTTTTGAGTCCTTATAGAGTTAAGATAAGAAGATTGATATGTTGCTATTCTCTTGCTTTTCTTAAAAGTAGATACGGTTCGTAGAGATAAGGGTATATGAAATTCATAATATTAAAATGTAAACATGCAATCAATGCAAACTTCATGCACCCCCCTGATGAAGTTAGTGCCCAAGTTGGGCTACCCCAGTCAAAATAGTCTGGACACGCCTCTGGTAAGACATGATGCCCATGAACATGCAGGGATCAATTACTTATATGAGAACACCCTACAGATGTAAAGGCAGGGTTGGTAATTTTCCAAAACTAGGATGATTTGGAAAGTAGCATTACCTCAGTGCTCGGCCGACACCTACCCCCTCCCTTCGGTGCTCCCTCAAAAGCCACGCCCCTCATTGACATTCACGAGCTCTGGTTGCCCCAGAAGCGGACCTCAGCTCATCGCTTGCAAAAACTGGACTATTTTACTACTCACAACGGTCAACGGTAAACTCACAGTATAAACTCCGTCATCAGTGCTTTGAGTGTGGACTAGTGCACGCCATGGGTAGAGAACGAGATTGGTTTGGTTCATCAGATTCGTACCTCTTAGCAGACATTGGTCGAAGTTTTACATTCTTACAACTGCTTTCAGAGCACGAGTTATTAATTTCTGTCAGGACCTAAAGATAATTTCATGATGTAGTGTTGGTTGTAATGTTTTCATGTTTTAGTCAAATTAACTTCCACTTCCCTGCAGAAGTTTCTCAATGTTGTCTCATTTTTTATTTCATTTCAGATCCATAGTTTTGATGAAAGTATTACAGGGATCTTCACTGGAGGAGCAGAACATTTAGGTGGGTTATAAACCATATCATTATTTAATGGAGTTTTCACATTTCCACTCTCTCTCTCGCTCTCTCTCTCTTGCTCTTTAATCACTTTAAAGTAAAACATTTCCATTACCAAACTCTATTCCTGAGTGTTGAATGGAAGCGATTTTGTATGACTTTTGAGAGCTGCTTTTAGATCTGCAATTTATGAGCCATTGCAATTTATGTAGCCATATATCATTTGAATACTGTTTTAACATTGTGGAACAATCTACCATGATGCAGAAATGCAAAGTCACCAGAGGCTTTGGTCATTTTCATATCAGCATCATTACATGTCACAGTTTCCTGTCAGGGCGTGATGTTAAAGGGAAGTTTCACCAATTATGAACTCTCGATTGCGTCAGTCTTTGTGACATAACGATAATTTAAAAAACACATTACTAACAGTCTCTGTCTTAGGCGCAGTATAAAACATATAAACAAGCAGAAAATACAACAGTGTTGACATTAGGTTCTTCTGTTCAGTACACCTTCTTGAGTAGTGATCCCAGATGAGGCCAGTACTTTCTCTGTTTCCAGTCTTTGTCTGAAGCTTATCCCCTTAGATCTTAAGTATAACTGCTCTGGCCTTACAAAGATGTCACCTGTATACTCTAAGCTCAATTAAGATCAAATACTGTTCTATTGCTTGATTTTAATTGTAGTAATTCCTGTTTTTTTCCCCCTCCTGCGCTCCCTTGTGTGAGCAGTGCGATGTGTTGTACGTACCAACAGCTGCCAGTCAGACAGCAGTGGTTTCTTGGAGGAGCCTTTCATCCCCTCTCAATCTCTGCAGGAGTCTCCAGCACCTGATCTCATCAAGGTTCTTTATAGCTAATCATACTTCTCTTACACCCCCAATTTTACATACGTGCAGTGTTTAATAACTTTACCCCTTTAAAGTACAAACAGAATTGTCTAGGTCAGTTAATAACTGAACAGTGAATCTTCTTGAGTCTGGCTGTTTTAACTGTTTGAATTGTCCTTTTGTTTGCAGGCTCTGTCGTGCCTTTCAGGAGGAAGCACTGACAGCAGCAGTGAGAGGCCACGCACTCCTTCTTCCCCTCAATCCTCTCCAACCTCCCTGCTACCTTCATCTCTGACATCTTTTTCACCAGAGCAATCATTCATCTCTGGCCCTTCCCAGTCTCCTGCCTTGTTGTGTGACCCTAAATCTGACCTGGACAATTCAGACACTTTGACCCCACCAGATCAGACTCAGTGTCCACCTGCTTCGTTGGCTGCGTCAGAGTATGAATACCTTTCCCCTTGTTTTTCCTCACCAGAGTTACAGGATACAAATGACCAATCTGAAACTCCTCCCCCTGCCTCTTTCACACCCGTCCCCTCTAGCTCTTCTCCCATGAAGGCTGATTCAATAGTTAATGAATCAGAGGAGATTAAAATGGAGGAAAAAGATAGTCCATCCCCCAGCCTCTCTATTCTTTATCATGACTCTGATCCCACAGCATGCTCTAGTGTTACACCTCCTGTCTCTTCTACTTACTCTCCAAATTTAGATTTTGTGTTTAATTCCATAAATTCCTCCTCTGGGGGTCCAGGTGACGCACAGTCCAGACAGACTGAGGAGTATTTTCATCAAAACTCTCTCTCTGCTTCTGATGGCTCATCATCCCAGCTTCCCTCTGACCCTTTTCTACCTTCCTCTGCCCCCTCTGAGATTCACTGGGCATCCTCTGAAGCGTCCTCCTCACAGAGTCCAGAAAACAATCAAAATGACACTCTTCTCCGAGACTCCTGGGAAAAAGGACCCTGTGATCCACCTAGTTATACACAAACAAAAGAAGAGGAAGCACCGTCTTGTCACATCTTTCAGTCGGACCAGGACAGACCTTTATATCCACCTGATCTCTTTCTGGACTCCTCTAGGTTTGAGGAGTTCAACCAGCAGCCAAGCCTTACTCCTGACCCATCCGTTCCAATTTGTGAGTCTACCTTGTCATCAAAACCACACTTTGAGGTGAGTCTTATAGATCCAACTATTGGAGGAATGGCCGACTCTACAGAGCAGACCATCTACCAACAAGAAGGACAACATTGTTTTGATGACGACGGGCACATTGCTGTGGCATGTCCTGCCCAAGATGTTATTCCTGCAAAGATGGATTACCTCTCGTTGGACTTAGAGGATACCCTTCTGAGGAATGAAAGGGACGAGAGAGGGGATGACAGACACTCTGACACTGTGCAGACTCCAGAAACTGTTGTTTACATCTCACATACAGAGAGCTCTGCTGGTTTGTCAGAAGGTTCCAGATTAGTCGATAAGGAAGAAGAAGGAGACCCACAGGTCCTGTCCGGTAGTTTGCATGGTGAGCTTTCAACTGAAAAAAAACCAGAAGAGCTGAGACAATTCTATCAAATAGACATTAATGGCACAGAAAGTGAATCACCAAGAACTTCCTTACGTTTCCATGGAGAAGTCCCAGAGACAAACACAAGAAATGAAATACAACCAAAAAGCTTATTCGAGATTGAGAGCTTAGACGTGGCATTTCAAACCTCAGTGGATGGCTCAGACGGTGAAAGTGGAGATTTGGATGCCTATTTTCAACAGCTTGATAATGAAAGGCAAGTCTATTGGGCAGAACCTATTCAGATTTCTAATCAAAGCTCTCTTCTTGAAGAATCAGGCAGCTTTGAAGCCTCAGATGGATCTCCTGGGAATTCTCTATTGACTAGAGGAGCAGCTATTCTAGATTCATTATTAGCCACAGGCAAAGTGATGTCTTCGTTGATGTCATCGTCAACAATGTACACCGCCCCAGCAAACCCAGAACCAAAGCCGTTGAGCCGCTCTGTTTCTGTCCAGATGTCTTCATCTCCTTCCTCTCATATCATCCACAGGAAGGATGTTCCCTTCATGACTGATTCAAAATGCAGCACCCTTCTCCCTACTGTTGTCCCTTTAGACACCTCCACCCCTTTCCGTGCTGTTCAGTCATGGACAGACTGGCAGATTCAAAAAAACAATCTCTCCAAGATGTTATCACATGGGGCTCCTGACAATATCCAGAATGCAGCAGGTGTGTCAGAAACTATACAAAGGCCTACACTGATCTTCTCTTCATCTCCGTCTCTGCCTCTGCTATCTTATGACGGGCAGTCGTACGACTGTTTCCCTGGAATGGCTAGAGAAAACAGTACTGTGTCGGTCTCTTTAGACAAAGGTTTGTGGTCTGATGAGGAAGAAGAGGTGGAGAGGAATGGATATGAGGATGAGAAGAACCTTTGGGAGGGCAATCACACAGCCACCATGGCATGCTGCTTCTCCTGTGACCATCAGGGTACCTGCGATTACAACAAGCAACACACTGTGGGAAACATTCCTGTAAGTAACACCGCCTTTCTCTATACTCTATAGTTATTTCACTTTCTGTGTTCAATCATACACAGTTATGGATCAGTCACAGGTACTTTGGCTTTCACTTTCAACTGAAAAAAATTAAAGTTTAAGTCAAAACTATAATTTGGTCTTTCTTTTTTTTGGCAGACATTACATGGTTTTTCCATGCACCAAAACTCCACCAACATTTTTACAGACAGCCGTACCAGTGTCTCCACAGGGATGACTGGTATCAAAATGATAAACTTTATTATTATATGATATATTATTTTTGTGTATTGTGTAAGACATAATCTTAAAATAAGGATTTAAACTGGCTAACATTTTATTTCTAAGCCACTACTGATACTGAAGAATGTATGGGACAAAAATATAATCCATAGCCTTTTTACTCCATCTTTATTCTCAGCTTCCCAACAGGGTTCCAAGCATTTTATATTCCTACATACATGGTATAGAGGGAGAGAGAAATTATTTTTTAGTTCTTTGATGTTTACATGAAACATCTTGCAACTACCAGCTCTAAACTTTGACCAGCTTGCCTAGGTTTATTTTTTGCCTGATGGCTAGGTGAGCAGCTTTTACTGAACATTTAAGCAATTTAACTCTTTAATTCCCCACCTCCCTATCATTGGTAGATCACCTACTTGCTGATGTCATTTGTTTTAAAGCTGAAAATAGTTTTCTATTGAGTACATAATAAATGACCTTCTCCAGTGGCAAACCCAGGTCAATGTCTGACTAGCCGCTCTGGTGCCTCTACAGAGGTTTGATCAGGAGTCAGTTTGCTGGGATGAGTCTCTAAACAACTTCTGGGCTTTAGTCTGAAAGAGTAGGAGCTCTCTCTCTCTTTCATCAGAAAAGTCTTAATTTTACCTCTTAGAGCACATTCACACTAGGCCTGGTTGCCCTGTACCGTGCCCCTCCCCAGTCCCCTGCTGGCCAGCACTCACATAGCTCCAGCCCCAACTGGGCCTGAGCATGGTTACCTCTTGTACATACGTCATTACGTCCTAATACAGTTGCGGATTTTGACTTTTACTAGACCTCTGAGTTGTTATGGGTTTTATCCAGGTAACTCTGAATGAATAATAATTTGCAAATATTGAGAAAACACTCAACCTCTACATTGGACCAATGGGAACCCTTTACCAACATTGTTTAAAATGATTGTTATGACGAACGGTCGCATCGATTAGGCTAATTAATGTCCATGTTGTGTGCATATTTGAGAACAGCTTATGATTTGCCGAAGCACATGTTTCCCAGTATATACCCCCAACAAAGAGCAGTTTCAGCTTCTGAGCTATAAAAAGACTTTTCTTGAGAACCTGCCAATATACTGAAGGCTATAACTTGGGATATGACTGTGAACTCCCTTAGATTGCTTAAACAAACAATTTGTTTACCTAAAATCGATCTTGAAATCTGTTAGAAATGTTCAGAAGCTGGACCTTTTTTTTTAGCATCATAGAAGTTTAATTTTAACCCCCCCACCAAAAAAACCATAATGTGACTAAGAAAACAAGTCCATCTGTATGATTTGAGTAATGGAAACTTGTCTTTGTATTGAACCATTTCAGAAACAGTTACTATCAGCAGTGAGCTGTTTATCAATCCCTGTATGTCCGATGAGACACGATATTTGCACTTTGTAAAAAACAGAATATTTGTTGTCATGTTACCATAGTTCTTGAGATAGCAGCCTTTTCAAAGCCAGCACCATATTAACATATAAATGCCTCATTGGCATGCAGAGCTCGTGGAGGTCTTTCTCTATTCTTCTATCCTTCAATCTTGTTTTTGTCTCTCTTTCATTCAATTTTATTCAGTACTATTCATAAATGACACCTAAATGAACTGTGTTGTGAATGTATTTTAAAACTGAGAATATAAAAGCTTAATTTACCTTTGTTCCACTGAAATGTTTCCAGTGTGCCTCCTCAGTTTTATAAAATGTTTCACATAAAAATACATTTTCATTTAAACATTTCTTCAAAAGCCTCATATAATGACCATATTAATCATTCTTTTAATTCTTCACAGTATGAAGTAAATAGCAAACAATTTGAAATAATATTAATTGTTCAATAAAAAGCTTTTCAAACTGTCTTCACAGTTCAGGTCTAGATTTTGATCTTGTGATGTCTTTCTGGATACAGACGTTGTCATCTATTGTATCTTAGCCTGGAATGTCTCCATGATTCTGTTTTATATTTCCCATTATCTGGATGTTCTTCTTCGCAATAGTACTCTCTGGATGAGTTGGAGGAGATGATGCTGAGTCTGCAGCAGTTTCGCTATGTGCTGTGCAGCATGGAGGAGCAGCTGTCTGAAGACCAGGCAGCAGTTTACAGAGACCTCTCTGATCAGGACAGGTACTCCCTCAGGTTCATGAAGTCCTGTTTGGTTCATATGTGGCTTCAGTGTATGAAGATGTGTGACCCCGACATGTAAACTGAGACGTCACAGATACAGAAAAAGATGCAGGAGCACGCTACACGTGTCTTTCCTCAAAATTCAAATAGACAACTCTCTTTGTTTAAAACTGTCCCAACGCAAGCGCCTAAAGTAAACTCTGTGGTTTTTAAAATTTGTTTCAAATATGGTCTCCCCTCTCTCTTTTTTCAACTCAGCTGTCTCTTATTAGACACTAAATAATAACACTAGCCCTAAAGAATATAATGAGTGATATTTGTTTGGAAGGAGAAACAATAAAGTAATGTAAGATGAAAAAAAAAACATGTTATGAATATATGTGTTGTTTAAAAAAATCCTCAAGTCATAGTTTATGAATTCACCTGTGTGTGTGTGTGTGTGTGTGTGTGTGTGTGTGTGTGTGTGTGTGTGTGTGTGTGTGTGTGTGTGTGTGTGTGTGTGTGTGTGTGTGTAGGGAGAAGGTTCGAGACATAGAGGAGCTGAGGCAAGCAGTGAAAAAAGAGGCAGGAGAATTGGAGATGCATCTGAATGAACTGGCCCATCACTATGACGACAGCTTGAAAATGGTAACACACTCAGTCACACTTGTCTGCTGGGGGAATAGAGCTAATATAAAAGATGAGTGAATAGAAGCTGAAGGCCCATCAACATAAAACATTTTTGATAACTGATTATGCTTATTATCAGATGATGCATCATTATTCTTGTAATTCAGTAATTGGCCCTTTGAGCAACTATCTGAGTTTTCTATTAAATGTGTTATTGCATAAAGCAGAGGTCAGCAACTTCATTTTACAAAGGCTATCTTTTCATGACAAACAGTGTGGGGGCCGGACTTTAAAACACGCTTGCACATACAGTATGTCTGACAGCTGTCAAGCCCGATGTGAAGAAGTTGGTGTCAGAGTGGAAATGTAATTTCTCCCATTAACCTGACGTGACTATTTAAGCCTTGTGATTTTATATTTTAATAATCACTGGCATAAAGCATTAAGAAGAAAATACAAAAATGAATCATGATTTTCACGCCTAGAGCCAAGTCCATTTATGCTAATATGAGTTTGATCATGAAATGCAGTTTTATTGCTTGACAGTTTTTGAATTTGCATTGATAAACGCCCCGATAGAAAATGCATGCGGAGTGAAAACCACAAGCCATCAAGCCACTGACATTTAACAGCTGACGTTAAACTAAACAATAAGCCACCATTTGATCTGATGGTCAACCTACCAGTCTCACCGCCTTCAGGTCTGATCATGTGAATGACATTTTAACTTCATGACTGATTTGAAATGTCTTTTTTATTTATTTTCCATGCTACTCACAGACATCGGACCGATTAAAAAATCCTCAAACAAGAGTGTGTAAATATAATTCATGATGAGTAGTTCCTTCTTTGACAGGATGGTATCTGTTCTATAATCAGATCATCTGTCCTGTACAAGTAGATTTGTTTTTTAATCATGTTTTTTATGTAATTATGTTTCTGTGTTTCTGAACAGAAGATGCACAGACTGTTGGATGAGCAGTCTCTGCTCTGCACTCAACTCAGAGTCTCTGTACCTGGAAAGGTGTCCCCATCACCGTGCCCTGCCTCCAACAGGACAGTAGCCACTCAGTGCTGTCTAATGCCCTGGATGCCTTCAATGGATGTCTCCTCCTGGAGTGTGGATTCTCACAGGCAGTCACCTCCTGGATCTGAAAGTATCAGGGAGGGCCTGAGCTGTTCTCCCACTAAGGCGGACAAGGTGGACATATTGAGCTTCCTACAGAAGGTCAGATTATCACATTTCTCTCTGTAAGGAAACAAGACAGGACAAAGGAATTAGAGGGGAACTAGAATTTCAACTATTTAACGAACATAATCCAGGCAGTGATGAGGCTGTCTCATCTACTCTGTGAGGAAAGTGATGTCTATAGTAAACAGAGAATAAGCATTGGAAATTATACCCCTTAGTTTGTATGACTCTACATGCCATTGCATATATATCACATGAATAATACAATCAAACAATATACTATAAAATTCACATGAATATATAATGTTCATGAACCAAACTTTCTAAATACTGAATGTCGTGTGTCCTGCTTTCCAGCTGAAGGAGTCTTTGCGTCACTCTGTGAACACAGACTCACTGGAATAAAAGGTGAGTTTGCAACAAGTGTTCATAGCATGCTATCTTTGGGGCTTGTTATTTTTAATGCATCAACCATCATCGTTCACTGAGTCATATACAATTCACCAAAAGGCAAGGTTGGAAGTAGCTCTATACCGATTGATACAATAGATATGAGAGATGGTAAGCACATTTGATTTCCATGCAAAATATGCACCTGAGGGGTCTGACTGGAACAGGTAGGGAAAAAGCAATCCCAACACCACTCAGGTTTTTCTTTTGCTAAAGCTGATCATCACATATCCTGCTTAGAATAACAAACACTTTAAAAAAGACCACATACATTGACTGTTGTGTTTGACCAGTCGTCGATTTATCTTTCACTAAGTCTAATAAATAACAGCCTTACATTATTATTACACAGCCTTTATGTCTATTAACATTACTATGAATGAGAACTTCAACTGATATAATTAACATGATCAGTACTCCGCATGTCATGGCCATTAAAGTTGCTAATGTTCATATTAGCATGATCGGCCTATTATCATACTTTTTTATTACTGCTACTACTACACATACTTTTACCATTATTACTCCCATTGTAACTAAATATCACTTGTATCCATTGTTGTTTATTGGAGGTGTTGTTGCTGTGTTTGTCTCGCTCCGTCTCTTCCTGAATCTCCCTCTATCCCACTTTCTAAGCCCAACACAGGTTAGGTAGATGTCTGTTCAGCATGAGTCTGGTTCTGCTCGAGGTTTCTGCCTCTTAAAAGTCATTGTCTCTTTGCCACTGTAGCTTTGCGTAATATTGCTAATTGCTGTTCTCATCATGGATTAACGTTGTGTCTTTGTTACTAATATATCAAAGAGTACGGTCCAGACCTGCTCGTTTTGTAAAGTTTCTTGAGATGAATTGGTGCAATGTATAAAGATTGAATGATTGATAATGCAAATGATGTTGTCCTGTCTTTCAGGTGTCAGGGGAAATGCACGGGACTGCACCTGACTGATAAAAACCCAAAGTTTCCTGAAGTCTTCCATTCTTTTAGGGACATGCTTTGTCTTTACAGATGAACAGTTTTAGCTTTTACACGGTTTCCATTGTTGCTTGTGATAACTATTTCACATTTGACTTGATGGACTGGCTTCTAGTGATGCTGAGACTACAACCACTACAAGCTGCATGAGATGCAAACTTCTAATTGACTTTATTATTAAAGAAAAGTGTATAATCATATAACACAAAAGCAATATGAACCGCTTAGAAGAGGGTGTTTCAAATGTATAAATATTTCTTTGTTAATATAAATGTAAATACGAGTTATTTTGTTAGGATTTCTTTTGACACAGTATGGCCTCTGCTCAGTGGATGCACAATGATTCATATGAATAACACTGATTCAATAAACGTTAGAACACTTCAATGTGTCTTTGTGTTTATTTTAAAACGCATCGAGTCTATTGTGCTGTAGAGGAGGTTTGGAACATGATGAAGACATCAAAAGGCCTCGTGTGACTGGAGCATCACAAGTGTTTTATTTGTAGAAAATAGTGCTTATATAACACATCTACTATACAAAGAGGATAACTACAAAAAGTCAGTGTTCTCTTCACTTCCACAAAGCTTCACTACTTTGGTCTCTTTAAATGTTTTAAAATACAGCTCATGTTGCTTAAATATACATTTTTTACTTTGCCTCTGACATCAGTGTGTGAATGTGTAGGTGTGACATGCGGTGTAAAAGCGCTTTGAGTAGTCAGAAGAATAGAAAAGCGTTAAACAAGCTCAAGCCCATTTATCACGTTCATTGAAAAAAACAAAGAGGGGGACCCGATTGAAGAACAACAAAATCATTTAGGTATTTAACCAAAGTCCAAAAGCTTACTTTGACAAGTAAACCAATATCCAAAACATAAAATAAAAAGGAAAAAAACAAACCTAAGGGAGCCAGAAAGACAAAAGTAGATGATTCAGGACCACGGGTATGTAGACGACTGACAATCAACTGACAACAAGAGGGAAGGAACACTGACAGGGGTTATCAAACACAGGTGAGACAATGACACAGGTGAAGACAGTCATGCAATCAAAATGGAGGGAAACCAGACAAAGGGAGGAAGCAAAAGAAGACAGGAAACACTGGGGACACACAAAGAACTGAAGAATGTAACAGTAACAATACACCCTGAGACATAGAGAAACAGAAGGATAAGACATGATGAAATACAACAGGAAACACTAAAGACTAAACTAGGAAACATTAAAATAAAGAAGAAACACACAAGGGAAACAAGCAACACCAGCAAAGAATGAGACAATAAAAAACAAGGAAATCTAAGCTCTGAAAATATACAAACAAGACCAAGTCATGATACCATTTACCATTCACACATGTCCATACAGACACATCTTAGATCCTCTCTGGTTACAAATTGAGTTAAGCAAACGCAGAGGATACCAGCAGGGTTCACTTTTCTAAAGAACCCAGCTTTCACCCTCAACATCACGTCGTGATACACTTTTTTGTATCCTGATCAGATGTCATAACGTGTGACAGAATAAGAAACCAAACATAGCATTCAGTATAGTCAAGATGTCATAGTAATTGTAGGCGTGCAGAGAAGAGAGGATGCTCCGCCTCCATGCTTCATAACCCAGAGACACACTGCTCCAATCTGTCTATCTGACACTGCTCACTCTAAGGTAAGAGCACTCTTTGAATCTTTCTTAACTGCTTGTTTTTTTAATTGTATTTTTTATTTCTCTCTTATCTGAGGCTTTCTATACTTTCTCTTAAATTCTCCAGTCTTATTTATTTGCAGCGAAAATCCTTACCTTTTCGCTTCATTTGTCTTCCTCTCTCTTCCTATCCTGTTTTCTTTATGTAGCATGACGCTCTCATCTCTGTGTTTTTAGAAAGTCAAATTAGAACAATGTCAGAAATCTTCCCTCACTGACTAGACAAAGCATTTAAAGTCATGTATTCAATTATATTTGGACAATATGAGACACATTAGTTTCAATGTGATGGGTAATGTTGTAGAGAGAAAGAAGTGCTGTTTGAAGGTACTGATTTAATCAAAGCTTGTGTTTGGTTTAAAGTAAGTAGATGTGTGAGTCAGGCAGTCAAACACACACATAGAGCCCTGAAGTGCTTTATCCTTTGTTAGTGTCCACTTATGAATAATGGATTTGTGAATGTGTGTGTGTGTGCGTGTGCGTGTGCGTGTGTGTGCGTGTGTGTGTCCGTGTGTGTGACCGTGTGTGTGTCCGTGTGTGTGTTATGTGATCTGTGTAGAAAGCCCAGAGGGCCTGACAGATGACGACTGGCTGTGTGAGGTCGACCCTGGAGCCTGAACATCGACTGATGACACAGGAGAGCAGACCCTGTAAGTACAAAGCTCGTTTCATATTCACATAAAAAAGAACGATGTAATCTATTAATAATCACAACAATAGTAATTCAGACTATTAATACAAACAGCCTAATTTTTCATTATAATTATATATAAAAGATTTACTTAAAGACAAAATAGAGAAGAAACAACAAATATTTAAGCTCTTTTTATCCTTTTTCACAAGGAATTAACTGAATTATCTGATCATGTTAGATGAATCTCTTTTATTTGGTCTACGGGATGGATCTTATGCAAAACTCATATATAGAATGGAAAGGCTCTGATTTATTGTGCTGTTCAAAAATAAAGGAAAGTGATGCACATCTGCTGTTTTTTCTAACTTTACACCAGTTAATTTCTTCTTTTTAGAATAAAAAATGAAATAAGGTAAACAAAATGCAGCTCTGCCTGAAGATAATGCATTTTACTTTACAATCCAAATTAAAATGTTTTTGATGAACAAAAGAAGAAACACTGAACAGACAGAGTGACCAAAATGATTTGTCTCATATTGGAAGTTTTACCGAATTGATAATCAATTGTTCTGGAAAACAACATTGTACAAGTTTAATTGTAAGTTCTAGTAAGCAGTTCCAGAATCACTGCTTCACAACTTGTGGATAAAAGAAGGAAAAACTGTTTTTATTCCCTGTCTGTTTTCCTTTAATTTGATAATGTGGATGAACTTGCACCACATAATTGAAAATTGGGACAGTATTAGCTCTGTAAACGTGAAGACAATCTTAATAACTAATATGTTTAATTATTTGCATCATGTTTTATTTAACAGGTGTAAATGATTAAAATAAAGAAGAGCCGTTATCTCAGCTGTTTTTTTCAGTCAGTCTTTTTAAAAGAGCAGGTATGATGTCGTATGTGACAGTTTCTCTGCTTGTGCGACAGACGGGCTTCTGGAGAGCCTGGTGGACAGGAAGTTAGAGATGAGGGATGACCAGAAGGAGGAAGAGGAGGTCCTCTGTGCAGAGAATCAGGAAGACCTGCGGAAGAAACCTCGCAGGAAAGACACACCTGTCTTAAACTCTCCTCCACATTTACCAGGTTAATGCTCACACAAACACTCACAGGCTAAACCGTGCTTTCCTTATTGACCTGGATCTTTGATGGTTATGTTGGTAGGAAGTGACAATCAACACCAAGTGCTTGTTTCAGAATAGAAAGTTCATTTTTGGTCATATAAATTGTGATTTTTTTTTATGATTTGAAGAGGAAAATTTGTGCATTTTGGAGCTGAGTATCTACAGTGTCACATTTAGAGATATTGGTGTCACATTAAAACATAAGAGTGTCACATTTTACCAATGCCGTCTTACCCAAACATTAACAAAAAAAAGGTCTATTGCTATTTTTTTATACACCCCCACTCTTAGGTTTAGGTTCAGGTTTGGGTTCATATGTTTTGTTAGAATTGCTAGACACTCCTCATCAAGGTTAACTAAATGTTTGTTAGGTTTTAAACATTTTTGACCCTTTGCTGAAGTCATGGGACAAGATCATTTTAAATAGGCATGAATTACTTTTATATGGCGGCTTTTTGTGCACATCTGATGGTCAACAGCTTCTGAAAATGGTTTAGTGTTCAACATGTGACCTTTGACCTTTTTAGCTTGTGCTGCTTAATAATAGATGAGTGGTTTCAGATAGGATATGGATGCCATCTTTGATCTTTCTCTGCCTGTCCATTATTAAATGATCTATGACCTATGGTGTTTTCCCAGTTTGTGAGTGGTCAACGAGAGAGTCTGGTACTCAAAGGCAGCTGATGTTGTCTTTTTCTGTACTTCACACAGTCTCATAGGCCGCACTCACACTAGGCCCGCAGTTAGACCTTCCTGTGTCACTGATCTAGTTCTGCACAGCTGTCACATGTGATGTCATGATGTTGTCCTAAACCGCTCTGGGCTGTCAGTTAGGACGTTTTCCTGTAAAGGTTATTGTTAGAATCTGGAAAGCAACTTCACTTCATCAAAGCGAATGGGTCAGGAATCTCAGACTTTTTGACCAGTTTGAATCATCTTCACCCCTTTACTGAGAGGTCAAACTGAAAGGGATTGCAGCCCACATTTAGCTAATAATGCCTTTTTACATGTCAGAACAGACAGGCACCTGTAGAAATTAAAGTGACAACAATCAGAGGCTTTAAAAACAATGATGGACAGGAGCTTAGGAAATAAATGGACTGTAAACTGTTAATGTGTTTTTCACCTGTATGTGATTCCAGCCAGTATGAATTTGTTTTTGCTTCTGTTTCTGACCTGTCTCTGATTTTTTTTGTGATGATGCCACATCCCCAGATCTAAGTTTTTTACTTTCTGTGTTGTCCATACAACTCACATTGTCTTTGTGTAGTTGTCAGCTATATCTTAAAGCCTTTAACTCTAAAATGTCAAGCCTCTCAGCACACAGTGAACCGGCTTCTTGGTTTACAGTTGACAATCTGTGTTTTTCTTTTTCAGGAGTCAGACTATTAAAGGCAGAGATGCAGACGGTACACTTGGAGGATGAGGAGAAGGATAAGAAGGATTAAAGCCTTTATTTAACTTTTAATGTTGTTGACAATAAATGTTTTAAGTTCATCCAAACACAAACATTTTCACATTGTCTCTTTCTGTCTTTTTCTACTTCCCTCACTACCATCAGGATAAAGAAGGAAACTCTTTAAAAAGATCAAAATGATAAGTACTTTAATTCACCGGCCAAACACACCTCACAATGAATTGACAAATGCTTCATGCGTAGACTTTGGAGAAGATGTGACTGGGCCTTGAAATGTAGAATTGTGCTTCTTCTTTCAGCATGAATGTATTTACAGTGTTTTTAAGTGCTGTTTTTAGTTTTGAATATAAAAGCAGTCCATTCTGCTCAGTGTCACTATCTTTACTTTGTACCACATTCAACAGTCTTAGACGTATAAAAATAATCGTGTCCGTAATGTTTATTGTGTAATTTATTGACTAGGGCTCTAAGGATTAAAGAAGGACCTCTGCTCTTTGAGAGTTATGGCTTTGACCCTCAACAAGATTCTGGTTTGTCAGATCTTAAGCTGTGATCTGAGCAATATGCCTTCCTCTTGTGGTGATTATAGAATAATGGGAAAACATATTAAAACTGGTAGCAATGTTAGAAAAAAACTACAATATACAAATACAAAATACCCTTACACTGTATGTACTCTAGTGTATTTCTGGTCTGAGTCTGTTTTTATCTTCTGATTAAGGCATCTGAGTTCTTATGAGATACGTCAATGTTCTAGCATACTGAACATTTCAGACAAAAGTGTTCTTCTAACTTTGTCTTTGCATGGACTTCCTGCTTTAAGCAATCCTCAAACCTCACTTATTTATAATCTCCTTTCCTCAGCTCTTATTGAGTAGACATAACAGACAGAGACACTTAGGCAGGCACGGTGAGAAAATACAAACTCCACACAGAGGAGCCCCAGCCGGTCGGCAGGTACCAACCAAGACACTTGGCCACAGCTAACCACCACATCAGTGAGCAGCCTAAAATGATAAATGACATTCTGAAAGTACGTTAATCAGTGGGACATGTTTTTTTTAAACCCTGTATTGTCAATAAAATAATGGCTTACAAGAAAATAACTCCACTCCTTGTCTACTGGTTAAAAGACAGAAGGAGGAAGAAGTGCTTCTTCAATAAATATGAATTCAACTGCTTCTACTCACTGCTCATTTATCAACATATTTAAATACTAATGCCATGCAGCAGTTTGAAGACAATGTGCAGTCGGTCGGGTTCCTACATATCAGCCTTTTACTCCTCCTGAAAATAACACAATAACTAAATAGCCTAACCACAAACCTGGCAACTTTGCACATACTGATACAAAACATTCGTTCAGATATTGTAGAGTGTTTGAAAAGTTCAGTATTTTCAGCTCTAAACTTAACACATAGACAGAAACCCACTATGGCATTGAGCAAAAAACATTCGTAAGAATACATCAAATACATCGATATACCAGCTGGACTGTAAAGGAGAACAGGCAGAAAGAAAAGGGGACGCTTTTAAATATAGGGTATAACCCTCAAACTATAGAACATCAGTGCATCAATTACCTCAGGAACTTGAATAAATCACAACATAAATGACATTCAGCAAAAGTTACAGAACATGTTCTGCAAAACAGAATATAATAGACTCATACTTAGACTAAAAGGAGACGTAAAAGAGCTGATCAACTTCATGCATTGGCGGGGTTAACGAGAGACATTACCAATGAGACAGCAAAGGTGACGGAGGATTTAATCTAAACTAAATATTGGCTGAAATACTAGACTTTAATATGCAAATATGAAACAAAAAGTCAGACTGTCATGTGATGATATCTCATGATGTGAGACAGTCTATACTTTAGGGTCACTTGCGACGCCGCAAGGAGATGCGCTGGAGTCTCCTGGCTTTACCTCTAGCATCAATGGGCCGCATTTTGTTGACCTTTGACCTGACCAACCAGTATGAGCTGGCACAGTAGCTGGGTCTCTTGCAGTAATGGATCAGAGGGCAGTCCTGCTGAAGGTCTGTAAAGGCGTTAAAATCAGAGTTAGGATGAAGTCACATGATTGGCTTTGAGCTATGAGACAGTGTATGTGTTTTTTTTATAAAGTCTTATTTTGTTACAGTGTGACATGTCCTGGAGACAAGCAAAGTCACATTATTGAAAAAAACTGAAGTACAGGTACAATCCAAATATATAACTCTTTAATTAATGTGCAGTACTTGAGGAAATGAACTCAAAGGTAAACATTATTGGGGATGTACCATTCTGATGATTCTCTGTGTGGTCCTCTGCCTTCTTGTCTCCGTTATTTTGACTCGATCCTGACAGTGAGTCTGCAGCCATTCTTGAATTACTTTCTCCTTTCTCCTCTGTAGGCTGTAATTCCTCCTTTGGTGTTTTGTTCTCCCCCTCCTCTTTGTCCTCCTCCTCTGTTTTCATCTCGTCCTGTCTTGTTTTGGACATGTCAGCACTTCTGTCTGACTGTTTCTCCACCTCTGTCTTATTGTCTTCCTTACAACCTTCCCCTGTCTCGTTCTTAGAATTCTCATCCAGGTCTACCAGCATGCACACACACAAAAAAAACATTAGAAAAGCACAAGGCTTGACTTAATAAGCACACACCAAATAAGAAAACAGCCAGAAAAGGAAGTAGATGTACAGGGGCCAAATGTAAGTTGCTGCTTATTGACAAACAAATGGAGTCTATACATATGACGAAGCTATTTGCACACTATAAAAACAACTAGTTGCCAACGGCAACCTCTGGTGTTGAAAACTGAATCCAATGCAGAAGAGCAAAATCCTGCAGTTTGTCGAGTGTCCGCTGGAGGCCAGCAACCCCGGAAATCACCCAAACACCACAGCCAAACTTATTTTACTGAGAGATTTGAAGAAGTCAGTGTGCCTACCTTTGGCTGCCTGTGTCTTCCAAGTCTCCCTGTTGTGACGAATCTCTTTGTTCCACGTGACCTTGAAGCTCTTGAAGTCCACTGAGGCCAAAGAGCAGCAGCCCTCTGAGCCTGTACTCTTCACACTGGAGGTCTTTCCATCGCTGCCATTAATATTGATGTCACTGAGGCAGCATAGACAAGTGTGTGAAGTACAAAAACATGTGCTCACATCCATACAATCTTTATCCTGAAAAGGAAATGTAGAGTATTGTGATGAGCATAAAAAGTTAGACTCAATATGTATGAAAGTATACTGTACTTGAGTTAAAATCTGTGTTTGTGCTGGTGTATTTAATAATTATTACACCATATAAAAATACAATTATTTTTTTAGTCCTAGAGGCAGTATGCAAAACGCAACTATGGATAGTCTTTCCTGGTTTGATATATGGGCTGTTGTGTGTGATTATTTCTAGGGATTGTTCCATCAATAGTTTTTGCAGTTACTCATTACTTGTCCAGTCTAAAAACCGTTCTATACAGAAATCAAGAACTGAAAACTGTGTTATTATAAAAGTTAATTGCCATTATGCGCCTTTAATTTGTAGTTGTCAAATATTATCAGTGAAAGGACAGCTGGCTCCTTGTAAAGAGCCAGTCATGTGTTCCTCTCCTCATCTCATGACTCAACACTGACATCTGCTGCAGTGTCCTCAGGTTATTTAGATACTCCTTGTTTTTCTAGCACATATTCCTTTCTGATTTTTAACTCTTACACAGACAAGGACAATGAATGTCATGTTGAAAAATATCAGTCAGGGAAAAACATGTATGAAGTACATTAATTTAAACCAAATCAGCAAGTATTTTTGATATTTGATATTTATATTTTTTTTGTATTATTTTTCAGATATGTGTTGTGTTTTCTCAGTAATACAGTTTCATATACAACCTGGGCAAAACTATGCCGTGGCTACAGAATTGAGGAAAAATAATCAAGATATTTAATGTGTCAAAGGGGAAAAAAAAATTCAAGATGGTGTCAGCATTCAGGGGGGTGTCCAGTCTTTTTGGACTGGGGCACTGACTAGTGCTGGGATGGCCTGAAGTCTGTGCACAAAGCCGAATGAAGAACATTTATTTTTCCCCCTGGTCCGCACTAATCACATCCACTTTTAAGTAACACAAGATATTGACAACATATACATGTTCTCAGCTTAATTCTTCAAGGATTCAAAAAAATATTAATGTAAAAAGTCACAATTTAAAGTATTTTAAAAACTGCAAACAAACATCTGCAGACTGAAAACTTAAGGCTGCCAGATGCAATACAGCCCGCATAGTGGATTTCAACACAAGTCCCACCCCTGGCAAGGCAAATAGCCAATAATAGGTAGGGAATTTCGGGGTGACAACTGGGGTGGCCAATAAGATTTAAAGTGGGGCCCATTCAACCCCTGGCCACCCCTCTGGCCACTGCCCTGCTGACAATAGTGAGGTCTAAAGTCTCATGCAGGTTATGAGATTCTCGTTTGTGTTACCTGTATCCAGCTAGTCCAGAGCGAGACGCCTCATCAATGAGCGGTGTCACAATCTTCTCAGTCATTTCTGTCAACACTGTAAAAGTTGGCTCCACAATGAAGTCAATGAACCCTGCAAGACACCGCATTTAGCATGATAAATTAGAATTCACCTTTTGGATTCTGATTGTTCTGGAAGATGTTTTCAGGCTGAATCAGCCGTATAAGATGAGGGTGAAATCATCCAACGCAGTGTGAGTTAACCAGCATTCACTGTTTAAATTACAAATGTGTTACACATCCAGATGTGTCAGCGGGAGCAATTCAGGGTTAAGTGTCTTGCGCAAGAACAGCGGACATGTTGCTGCAGGAGCTGGGGATCGAACCCTTGACCTTCCTTGATGATAGATGTAGACTCTACCAACTGAGCCACAGCCGCCTTAGAACTATGAAAAAGTAGTATACTAGTCGATTCCATGCTGAGCAGCATTTTGACCTTACCGATCTGGGACTGGGCAACCATGGTGGATTTGCGGTCACAGAGAGGGGAGAAAGGTAGACCCAGCTCTGCTTCTTTGTCGCCCTGAGAACACATTCGGTGTCACAGGTTAGTGTCAAATCAGGTTCTCATGGGCAGGTTGACTTGCACAAAACAATAACCCTAACAGCAGAAGCTTGAAAACAACTACATTTGTCTACTTGAGTAGATTGTGCGATGTCAGATGTAACCATTTCATGTGTGGACGAAGATGTTTTTGAGGACTAAGGACTGTGTGAGCAGGATTATTTAGAGAGTTAGCTTGCCACCCCACATTATTTTAACAGCCTCCACGACAGCAAAGAAGGAAGTGGGTGAGGAGATATTTTGGTGACTACCTGTCTGAAGAACTCCTCCAGCAGGGATGAGGTCCAGGAGTGATGAAGCGCCCAGCGTTTGGCCGGGTGGCTGATATCAGCAGTGTGCAGCAGAAGAGATAAGGCCTTTGGTTTGTCAATCCTGCAAACACATTCCAGTCAGCTGTCAATGACGTGTTTAAATAAAGTATGTTTTAGTGGAGTCATTTTGTAGTGATGTAGTCTGAAAATATATTAAATGTTAATTAAAAAAGATTTCCATTTGTTATTCTTAAATTTTTAAACATAAAAGAAAAATTTAAATTTCTTTAAAAAATAAAATAAAATAGCTTTAACTGAGTCAGAATTGCGATGCACCACTCACGCTTCAGGCTGCTGCAGGAGGCTTTTCATGGCTTTGATCTGCTGGAAGTGACAAGACATGTCAGTGGCCAAAACCATCTCCACCACCAGAGCCCGCAGTTCTCTAAAAGAGAGTGAAATGACAGGGACATCTTACCTACTATTTTATGGATTCTCGTGAAGATTTTTTCTGAATGATAAAATCAACTTGGTCATTCCTTATCTTTCTCATCTAGAGAAATCATCAAGACAAAATGTCAAAGTTATACTTTACTTTGCTTTACACCTCGGAGGTTTCAATGAGTTAAAAGAACGATATGCCCTAAATTGTAAACTTTAATCACAGAGATTTAATTGTTCCTTTAATCAATCCAATTATGTTGTATTAGGCTTGAGACAGCAACCTTAACACTCACTGTCACTGTGTAATCTTTTTTATTAATGTAACTACATGAAAGACAAAGTAGCAGGAAATGATGAGTACATCTAAATTCAGAATGAACACTATTAATGTGCATGAGTCTCATGGAAGGGGAGATTTTTCAAAAGTTCTAATACGATTAGCCAGACCACGCTAAGACACCGAGACCTCTGTTTAACTTGTTATTTGGTGTCCTTGAGTTGTTAAACTGATGCATGGTGTGTTGATGTTTATAGTCAGTAATACTGCACGAGGTCATGTTGTCCATTCTCTGTGGGTGACCAGGTTGGCAGCATAGATCAACAATATATCATCCTTATTGTGAAGAGTTAGGCCAAAGGTTTAGACTAGTACTACAAGATTATTTATGTTGAAACAGAGAGACATAAGGTCTGACATTACACCCAGCATAGCATGGTGTGAAACTGAAAATCTGGGCCTGGTTTGTTAAAAGGTTTCATCCAGATAAGAATTGTACTATAATCCACATCTTCTACAGATGATGCCATTGTCTGCCACTTTTATCCTGTTTTTTTCCAAATAAAAACTGGGTTGGATTTTCCTGGTCACAATATCTTTTTTTCTGGAGAACAACCCGATTTAACCTTTAACCCTCTTGGATTCATTTTTATCAACCAGGCCATGGAGCTCGTCCTCCTCACCTCCAGTCATCTTTAGAAAGATTAGAGAGGATGTTCATTTCTTCATCGTCTTGAAGGAGACGATAGGCCGCGCTCACATGGTGGTTCTCTAGAACAGCTCGGTCATTGTACAACATGGCTGTGTTGGACCTGCAAATGCCACACAGCTGCAATGATTACGCAGCTTATCTACTAAAAAAAATAACTATATGGATTAAAAATGGAAAGTATAATAACACTACTACTACTAATAGTAATAATAAGAGGCAGGAGAAGAATAAGAAGAATAGTACATTGCTGTAAGAAAGTAACACTTTAGACTTTGACAACTTCCAGGGTCACACTCTTTGTAATTGTTTCACCAGGTTAGATATGCAGAATAATTTAATAATTTTCAAATCATGGAATCTAAATCTGAACCATCTTTCAGCTGCAGTGATTTCAGTGAAACACATCATTTAAATTACCTGGTCTGAATGTGAAAGTTATTGGTGGTCCCCGTATGATCAAAGTCATGGATGGCAGCTGCAAAAATGATCGCAAAGATCTCCAGCTCAGTGAGCCAGTGCTGTGAAAAGACAGAATGAGACTGGCTTGAGTTTTTAGCAGGCAAAAAAAAAAGACCACGTCAACAATTTTGATCCATGCTTTTGAATTATGGTTAACTGAACTTTCTCTGTTCTTGTTGCTGATGCATCCCGACAGAATGAATGTGAAAGTGAAACGCCTGAACTGTGGCTGAACTGTTGTTTTAAAAACTTACAAATGTTTCTAATCTCATTCTGCACCATGTTAGTGCGATGTTGTTTGGATTTACTACATTATTAAGAGCAAAACTCTTCCAAGCAAGGTTCACCTGATGCTGTGAAAAGAGAAAAAATAAAAATGCTATTTATTGTAAATTAAAACTCAACAGGCAGACCATCACTGCATGGGGAACAGTGGCAAAACACTTGCTTGTGTGTGTGTGTGTGTGTGTGTGTGTGTGTGTGTGTGTGTGTGTGTGTGTGTGCGGTGTGTGTGTGTATATTTGACTTAAAGAAATCTTGATATTCTTAGGCCTGTTAAAAGTTTTTTTTTTTTAAATTTTAACCAACTTTAAGTATATCTGCATTATTCAGATCAGCAACAAACATTTCCAGTGGCATTTTAAATGTGTTTGCCAGTGGTGGCGTTTGCCGTTCTTTAAAAAGACCAAAATGTTCTGACTGTTTGTAACGATTGGTTGGGTAACTTACAACCCACTGCTGACCCTTCTTCTTGTCTTGTGTTGACACGAACACAAACAGTTCTGATGCCTAAAGAAGAATCAGCTACTGCGCAGAGTAAAACAGCTCCATTTGTGTGAAATCATTTGACTGAAATCATGATTTTTCCATTTGGCTATGGATTTAAACATGAAACCTTTTGGCTTTCAGTCTGTTGCTCTAATATCAAGACACCTTGATGTTGCCCAACAATAAACCCAAATATGCAAATGACGCAAGTGACTAATGAATAACACAAATAGCACAACTAACATGACGCTGCATGTCAAATTATGCGAGAATGAGAAGCTCAACAAACCAAAAACATGGTATAGCCCTGTTCTGCCCCATTTTACAACCCCAAACTTACCACCATACCAGTCTTGAGAAGCAGGTAATGGATGGTCTGTGTGACATCAGCAGCATGCATCAGGTTGTGGTAGGGGTTCTTGTGTTTGCTGTAACCCACCTCCAAGGAGTCCGCAAAAGATATGAGAGCAGAAATAGGGACCTGGAATAGCAGTTACAAAACAAAGACAAAGCCTGTGTAGGTTAATAGTCACATAACCTGATAGGATGACGTTGGATAATTTAATACCTTTGTTTATTTCTTATAGGTGATATACACCAACAGGTTATGAATTTTACTTAATCAAAACTGATGCAGTAGAGACTTTTTTTTAAAACGATTGTGTTTGCTTTAAACAAAAAAAGTTTGGACAGAGACTTGGGATGCAATGATACCGCATGATACTTAAAAGTCACTACAAATACGAGCAATTTGAATCCAAGAGGCGGAATATAATATTGTGATACTTGTTTTTAGCCAGCAGAGGGCGCTATCTGCTTTTGGCAGTAGCTGAAGAAGAGAGGCATTCATAAGTGAGTGAAAATGTTTGGGCAGAGAATGCATCTTGTTTCAAAGCAGGATGAACAGACAAGATAAAAACATTGTGCAAGTATTGTAAGGTACTGGTGAAAGACACAAATAACACAACTAACACAACTAACACGATGCTGCATTTAAAACTATGATACAATGAGACACTCAAGACACCAAAAAATATATACATAACATACGATTGAAACCTCCCTTGCATAAATGAAGAAAATACGAAAAATTAATGATTTTTTATTAATACATTGACTTCAATGTCATTTCAAATTAGAAAATTATACAATATTGTGATGAAACCTTATTGTGAACCAAGTGATACCTATAGTGCTGAGAGTTCAGGGTATCATTCCCTAACAGAGAGTATGTTTGTACTTACTAATGAAGTTCAGAAGTGACATGAATTAAGGACAAATCCAATTTCTTTACTGACTGATAAAGACAATGGGTGTTTTTTTCATACCTTGAACCGATTGATTAAGTCGTATCTTGTGAGGAGTTCATAGAAGACGAATTTCAGAGCATGGTCTCCACTCGCGACATTCAGTGCAAAAACGTCAAAGGACCACATGTCCACATCCTAAAACACATACATACAAGTTTAGTAAACATGTAACTTTTTACAAACCCCTGCATTTGTTCATTCATATATTCATATATTATATATACATATATAATGAATCAAATAAACCCTACATAAATATATTGTTGTCCTCCTAAAAAGAGAGTGAAGTCAAACTCCCTCTGAATTTGTTGTTCTCAGCTCTGTGTTCACATGGACAGCACTTCCTTTAATTTGTTTATGTTTGGCTCAGAGGCTCAAACATGTTAGATATGATTGTTTTCTTGTGAACCCCTCCCTCACCAGCTGTTAGCCGTGACGTCACGCGGGGGAAGAGGGACCCCCCTCTCACTCAGGGATGCTGTTCATAAGGTCCTTTGGAATTTAACTGAAGGAGAACCAACAGACTCTTCAAACCCTAGATAAGACTTTCTGGCCAAAAAGACAAACAACCGAATCAACTCTGAGATGCATGTTGTTACGTCAAATTGACTCTTGTTTTCTAAAGTTTATGAGCACTCGTCTGCTGCTCCCGCCGCCTCACAGAAATTTGCTCGTGAAACAGAACGTGAGGAAGGTGTGGAGGCAGGAGGGAGCAGAGGGGTGAAGGGAGTGTCTTAACAAAGCATTTTTTTGGGTCACCTGAAAATGTCACCTGAAAGACGCGCAGCAAACATTTAGGACATTAAAGATTAGTCAACATAATACCCGTGACATCATGGTTGACATGATGTAAAATTTGAAGAATTGCGATTAAATGGTGTGTCAGCAATTTTCTCCTCAAAGCATCGTTACCCTGCAACCACAAGGGTCAGAATCTGATTGGATTGCCTCTTGCATCGATTCAACGACTCTTAAATGGATAGGGATTTTGAATTTCTAAGTAGGTTCTATAAGGTACTTATCAACAGTCAGTTTTATAAACTACAGTAGTTCGCAGTCAGCACTACTTCCCCTGTTGGGTAACAACAAAAAGCGTTGCAATTGCACGTCTGTATGTCTGCAGCAAAATGTATACCATCCACTTATAAAGTCATATACTGAAGCTTGTTCTCTCCTTACAGTCAGCCAAGGTTATTCTTGGTTCATGGTTTATTAAATACGGGTTAAGTTTGTAAATATTTTGTGATTTAGTTTCCCAGGGTTCAGTCTCATAACACCTACCTTTGGTTCTTTCACTTATCATACAGTCATATCATAACATCCCTCAACGTCAACCTCCTCATTCTGTATTCTAGACCCTCAGTCAGGCCATTCAATTAAAATAATTATGATGAAGGTGTGAATCATAAACGGACAACACACATTCATACCTTGAGTACAGTGATGACATTTGGGGGATAACTGAGACCAGCCATGTTTGAAGTTCTTCTGTACATCCTGTAACAGAGATGCAATACATACAAACACACCGAACATGTCAAATCATTCCTTCATATGCAGTGTGGTAAAATGTCTAGCATAGGAAAAAAGTGTTCTGTTTCTTAAAGGGGCTATATGAAACTTTCAAAAATACTGCGTTTGTAGCGACACCGCATGGCCGTGTGTGCTCGTCATACGTGCTCGTACGTACACAAACGAGCATCATCATCGGCCGTGAAACACTGGATATTATTGGCATAATGTTTACAGAGGAGGTAAGTGGTCATACACATGTGAAAGTCTGTGAAGGAGTCTGTGTGTCTGTATTCATTCTCCATCCTACAAACGACAGTCTCAGCAGGCACTGGCTGAGAGCGGGAGTGTGTGATGAGTTTGTCCGCCTTTGAGAGCTCCTAGAGCGGATGGAAGTGTGTGGAAGGCGGCCTCTGGCTGTAGCGGGAGTGTGTGATGAATGCAAATAATTGTGATTTTATCACTGATTGATGTTAACATAAATAACCAAACCTTTCCACAAAGATGCCAGCCTGCACTGCATGGACGATGCTGCGGAAGCGCGGCTTGTCTTCATTACGGCGCATCAGAGCTCTCTGCCGGGTGAAAGTGGACGCCAGCCAGTCACGGACCTCCGATGGCACCGAGTCTGACTGGATATCACTCAGCTCATCCTCTGGCTCCACCAGCCGTCTGCAGGCAAAAAAAAACTTACACTTAAAAAAATGCAATATGTACAGTTGCTGTACAAACAAGCTGAGCTGCTGGTCACACTTTCTGCCCACAGCCTCATTGATGCTGATTAATTAAAATGTAGTCAAAGAAAGTTAAGTGGGGAATCCTCAGTGATTTGGTAAATGGTTAATGAATGAACTTATAGCTCGGTTCTAACCTTTTTCTGCTGCTTTTTAAGGCTGCTTACAAAGTGCAAATCTGTCCATTCACACACTGATGGCAGCTCTCGGGAGTACAGTTTCTTGCCTAAGGATACTAAGACATGTAAACTGCAGAAGTCAGAGATTGAAACAGCAAACAGCAGATAACAAGACGGCCCACTGAGCCACAAACGCCCAGTGACACCTATGAGCTAGTCCAGACAGGCACTGAGCTGCCCCGGTTTCACACTTGACATGAATCATTCTCGCACCTGATGAACGCGTCATCTCACCTTAGCATTCTGATTAAGCTGCAAGATTTCTGTTCTCCCCTCTGCTCAGTCATTACCAATGCTGCCCAACACCAGTACTGCGCTTTTACTTTCAACCCCAACACCACTGGAGCATCCAGCAGCAGGCTTTGACTCGGGGTTTGAGGAATAATCTCATCACTCCTGAGAATCCCTCATCTAAAACAATCTGTGAGGAGTGATGCTGTCAGTGCCTAGAAGCCAACTCAAACAATGTTTTGCTGCTGCCATAAACACTTCATGACTTAAAACAGGAGCAGTGAAGTTGGACAAGCCAAACAGTAGGACTCTCTTGACATGTTTTCACTTCCTGGGTCTATCCACAATCCCTTAACTTGGAACTTTTGCTATCACATAGGAAATATTTAATACAGGGTTTGAAGTAGAATTAGGTTGAAGCTCCTTACCTTGTTTCCTCAATGTATAGAGTTTCAAGGACTGAGGCAGCATACTCCAGGTTCTTCTTAAGCTCCCCCACAGAGGCTACTCCCCTCTCCAGCTGCTTAACAAGACATCGCAACCTACAACACAAAGCCACCAAACCAACATCAGCATCACAACTTCATTTTGACTATGAGACATGCTTGATTGTGGGAGTTGATTCAGACTTCAGCCTTGGGGAGAAAAAGAAAGCAGGAGATCTTAAAATAACACCGTCTCATCTTATAACATGTGTCATAATCTTTTTTTATATTTCATTTCTTTGCGACATGGACATCAAAAGAAGTAGCATGAGTGTGACGGAAGTATTCTCCTTTAAGTTGAGGAGTCATCTTTGTTAACTTTAATGAAGAAGGAGCCTTTAAAAAGTACTTTCCTCTAAGTTCTTGTTAAAATGAAGTTATGAAGTCTCATGAAGTTCATTCCATCACAAAAAAAAAATGAGCGAGATGTTTTATTTTTATTTTATTTTCCCTGCCAAAGGTAACATGCTCATGCAAACAGAGGAACATTAGAGGATGTTAAAGCTGTGCCACAGGGTTTACTGGTTTTATACCAGTCCTCTGCCCAGTACTTGCAATTCACCAACGAGCTGTGATTTAATGGTTTGTTGTTGTTGTTTCCAGATTCACAATGTTAGGTGCCATGAAAAGTGTTGGCTGCAAGGTGAAGTTGTGCTCAACGTTTTTGAATATGCCGTGGCATTTTGTTGCAATCACTGATCGCTAAGTGTTTCCCTTTTTACCAAGCAGAGGTTTTACATTAGTTGTTGTTCCCTACGTACCTTATAACAATCCTTTTTAGGTTTCATGTTTCTTTTTTTCTTTTTTTTTCAAGAATATTTTTTTTTCATAGTTTTCAACAATAGTGCAAAGAGAAAATCTCAGTCACACATAATACTAATAAACAAAGAAAAAAGAAAAGAAAAAACAGCAGAAGAGAGAAATAAAGAAACAAATAAAAGTGATAGAAGAGCTTTGTTGAGCATATGTTGCAATGGCATACGTATCCCACACACTTAGAATATGGAGTACTTCTGTATGTCACTGCAGCAGAATGCATAAAAGACAAGTTAAGTAATGCAGTCAGAGTGAAGAGAAAAGAGAGAAGGAAAAATAGGAGGGGGTTTCCTATTTCTTTAAGGACTCTTTGTGTTGTTTTACTGTAGACTGAATCCTGAATCATTTTTTAAGACTGATCCTGTTATTACTATATTCAGTTTTTTATTCATCAGCCGGCTCAATACTAGAATATTTTTTAAAGAACTTATCCTAAGTCATATTCGATCTTTTTTATGGTTATTTTATCATTGTCTTCACGTCCCTTTTATTGTATGTCTTATGTACAAGCTGCTCCAAACTAATTTCCAAAAGGTGAATCAAGTTGTTTGAATGGAATTGAACCCAGTGTTCAATGTGCTAATAGTATTCAGAGAGTATACAGTATATGTGCATGAGCGCATGTATGACCTGATAGCAGTCTTCTCCATGGCGTCGGGGGCATCAGGGATTGGCATCTCATCAGCCAGGATCTCTTCAGAGCTGCGTGGATCGAACGGAATTCCTTTGTGTTCACTGATGCCGGCATGCGCCGTGACAGGAGTGCATAACGCATTTTGGGACCGAGATCCTGGAGAATGTTCACAAGGAAAAAAAACAAAACATCTTTTGATTTGCTTTTATCTTTTTTCACATGACCACATCTTTGAATATAATTATCTATATTAATGTCATGCTTTCCATCACAGGGTCTTACAATCTTTTACCAACCAAAATAATACATAACATAAAACATAATTTACACTTTTCAAGAGAGAAATCAGGATCACATGAGACATTCTTGCAGTTTTTATCCCAAGACACAAAACACAAAGTCTCTGTCTCTCTCTTTCTCTTTCTCTCTACATACCTCGAATTTCTTGTGTCTCATCTTGTAAACTAAAGGTTTGATTGCCAGAGCTAATAATGAGGGTGATAGTGGGCAGCCTTGTCTAGTGCCTTGTAAAATCTAATTTTTATGCTGAAAAAAATGCTGAAATTAGAGAATTAAACTTGAAATGCTGAAATCTGGTGAACTCACGTGTAAAGCGGGCGAGTGGACGACGCTTGCTGTCTCCAGCCTCATTGGCAACTGTGAAGAAAAGGATTAGAATATTGTTTTGCTTCACATTGGTAATGTAAGTCGGCTATTTTTAGGGCCTAGGGTGTTCTAATTTTGCCTGATTGGACCTCTTCAAATGATTGTGTTGGACGTAAAACTTCTGTTCTCCCATCTGTGTGTAATATTACTTACATGCATATCTAATAATCATAGTACTCGATTTGGTGACCTGTTAAATAAAACCTCTTCCCAACTTGACCCTGTGCAGAGGTAAAACCAGCAGACTGCCCAAAACACCTGGGTTTTACACCTTATGTAAATTTAAGATGCACTCTGTGGCGTTACTTGATGGCAATCCCAAGAATTTACCAGAAATCCTATGAGGCTTCATGGTTAATAAAGTATCTTTGGTTGATCTGTAAAGCTTTATGAAGGTTATTATAGCTCCAACCATCATTGCACCAATAAAGAGGCTCAAAGCTGGAGTATATGACGACAGCTTACAATTCCAACTTTGATTGGAAAGTAACCAGAAAGAAAGAATCCATGGTGTGAGTGTTCGAGAGACAGCAGCAGAGGGAAAGAGAATGAGAGAGAGAGAGAGGAATCTGTGATTGGAGGCGCTATATGGCTCGAATCAGACAGAGTAGGACGAGATGAAGTGCAGCCAGATTACGCTCTGTGACAGAGGCCACTTCATTAGTGATAATGACTCCCTGAGCTAAGCTCCCTAACAACTGACAACACACACACACACACGCACACACACACACGCACACGCACGCACACACACGCACACACACACACACACACACACACACACACACACACACACACACACACACACACACACACACACACACACACACACACACACTTATTTGCACCAGTCAAAATGATGTCACAGTCATTTCCCTTCTCTTCTGGTTTCCATAGAGACAGCAGTCTGTAAACACTTAGAAACATACACACAAAAAGTACATGGCCTTCTTTTCCACAGATACAGACCTACCTGATTCACATTCGTACATAAAAAAAAAAGAAAAAATGTACACTTCAGTATAGTTTAATCACACTAAACATAGTTCTTCCTATGTCACATCCTATGGTTTTATTATATATGACATATCTTTTGCATCTCATACAGTAATATAATAATAGTAGGATAAAAAGTAAGTTATAGACCTGCTCCTTTTGTTTAGTGTCTTGAGATATCATTGGTAATGAATTGGTGCTAGGAAGAAAAGTTGGGTGGTGTCAGTAAATATTTCAGCAGAACAAACAAACTACTATTGCTTTCTGTTACTGTGCAACATGGTTTTTACAAGGTTTTATTCCAATAAACAAAATACTGGGTACTCCCACATCTCTTTTTGTGGCAGTGCACGTTCACAGTAGCTTTGCTCTCCTTCATTTATATTCTCTGGATCATATTTTCATGATTTTGAATTTACATGTTGAATAATACTGCCTTTATATAGTATGTGAGTTCCTCCTAGGAGAAGCACCACACTTCAACGTACAGCTGTGCGATGAGAATAAAACCATTCTGACTCTGATAGCAGCAGAAGGCATTAGCCTGATATATCCAACTCTTTGCTAGAGAATGTAAGGGATTTATAAACGTTATTGTGTTTACATGAATCAAATATGTAGTTTGATATTTATTAAATAAATCCCTGGCAGTTTCAGCAAAGGTTAAGATCCAGCACAGAGAAAAGAAAACATTGTTCTCAAGTGGTTAGGTAACATCAAGGACGCCTACACACAGCCTGGGGACCTTTTGGCCATTTTGACCGTAGAGTCATTCAAGAGCTCAGAACCTGCACCCTATATTCCTACTAACCTGACCCTCGAAAACAGAGGTGGGTGTAAAACTAGTTGCCAACTGGAGATCACAGCCCTGTTACCAAATACAGACAGGAGATGAAACAGATCGTCTCTTAGAAGTATGAGTACAAATATTTATGATGAGAGTATGAAGTTGTTTTTGCAGATATACTTTTCAAAATGAATTGAGTTTTTAACTCAAGAGTGAAAGATCTAAGTTATTAACCGCTTTGCCCCCTTTCTGACTGCAGCAACCATCACAGCTGCTGCAGGACAAATACAGAAGGAGTGGGTTATCAAAGTTGCATTTCCTGCTGAACCTATAACATCATGGGAAGCAGATGTTACAGAGAGGCAAGTAAACAGAGCAGGCAATGAACTAAAGGAAACATGGGGAGATGAATAATTTGACTGAGTAACCAAACAAACAGATATTACTAAAGCGCAGACCTCAAAGATAAGAGTAAAAAAAATACTTTCTGGATGGAAAATGCGCTCTGAAACTGTATGGGATGCCAAGCAGACATACGTAATGGTGCTTTTAAGAGGTCATGTCATTAACTTTATTCTTCGTCTGAACTATGGCACCTTTGTGTTTCATCCTTCTTTATGTTACTTGCGTTTTTTTTTTGTTTTTTTTTAAAGATTTATTTTTGGGCTTTTTGTGACTTTAATGGAGATAGAGAACAGAGGACAGAGTCGGAAATCAGGGAGAGAGAGTGGGGAATGACATGCTGGAAAGGAGCCACAGGTTGGATTCAAACCTGGGCCGCCCACTTGGAAGACTATAGCCTCCAATCACCGGTGGAAGTGGTGACTTTTTTTATTCAGGAGAGATTTTAAACATTTTCCTCTGACATACTGATAATGCTGTTGAGCCAACACATTTTGCATCCATCACCATGGACACTATGCTTAAATACATTCAACTTGAATATTCCTTGAGAAGGCGCCTGTAGCGTAGTGGTTAGTGCGCGCGTCCCATTAACGGAGGGAGGCTGAAGTACTCCAAGCAGGCAGCCCAGGTTTTAATCCAACCTGTGGCACATTTCCCACATGTCATTGCTCTCTCTCTCTCTCTCTCTCTCTCTCTCTCTCTCTCTCTCACCCTGATTTCTGACTCTATCCACTTTCCTTTCTCTAAGTGTAGACATTAAATGCCCAAAAAGTGTTTCCTTTCCTGTCACAGTCTCTACTGACCGTTGTACTTTTACACCATACAATTGCCACAGTGTTGCTGCTGAAAGTAGTCAATAGCTAGCTAACTTTGATGGCACTAAACCTGAAAGAGAAAACTAAATGAAATCTGAATCAGAAGAGAAGTAATGAGTGTGGTAGCACAAGATGAAGGAGAATGAAATACTTTAGTCTGAAAATATTGTCATGTAGAAAAAAAACTGTTATTGTGTTAAAGTTGTCCATACAGAACTCAATATATTTAAAAAAGTCTTTTCAGTCAGGTTTTTTTTTTAAATTAAAGAAGGAATACATGTCACACATGGAGGAAGATATACTACTAGAGTAAGCACCTACAATTCAAACACAATAAATCTTAAGTAAAGAGAACCATCTGTTCAGCCACACAATATGAGCAAGCAATATCCCTCTGACTCCAACACAAATGTGCAGGCAAACATTCAGACTCACACACACACACACACACACACACACACACACACACACAGATATAAACCACAATGTAACAAAGAGTCTCTTACCAATGGTGAAGCTGAAGCCATCAATGCTGAAAGTGGCACTCCGACACTTTTTAAATCCTTGTTTTTTAGACGTCGGTTCCGTCATTGTGGCTCTTGATACTTGCTCCTCGGCTTTCTGTCTGTCTGTGGATGAGTGTGGAGAGCACAACACTGTTTCCCAGGAGAGTAGTGAACCCAGAGGCTGTTCCCCCCAGAGTGGCTGTTACCCTGGCAGTGCTTTTAGTCTCGCTTGAGGCTGGTGGTGCAGTGGAGCTCTGGCAGTCGTGTTCAGGGAAAAAGCTGGCTTCCTCCTCCGTGCTTTTCATCACTCAAGGCCACAGTGATCCTGCAGGAGGACTTACAATAGTCTCTCTGCTTCTCTCTTATCGTTTACAGCTAGTCAGAAGCAGATGTGTTTTATCCCCTGTTGTCTGCTATATGGCCATCCTCTCTTCTGTGCAAAAGCCTGTTCATTATTCTCCTCCTTAATTACCACCTTGTTCACCTCCCCTCTCGACCTTTCTGCCTTCTTTTGACTCTCAAATGAACACAATGTCCATCCATCCATACATCCCCTTCCATTTTGCTTCTCTGAATTTGAAAATCAATTTCTTTGTATGTAATTCTGCATGACTATGTAAACATTGTCTGGTGATCAACAGATGGTTATCAATCTGTGTACATCACAATCTCAATCCCTTGTGGCTCAACTGAAACATTTAGCCCATTTTACATCGACACAAAGTGCCCACATGGTTAAAAAAACATCACAAATTTGACAAGTGCAGATTACATAGGTTTCCTATAGGTTTCCCCCCCCTAATGACATTCGAAAAGGAGAAGCATCAAGGACTAAATCCTCTGTTGCGTGAAAACTAACCACTAGGTCACCTGCGCCCCTAAATATGACTTCTAGATGGAAAAAAGGAGTTACTGTGGATATTATTATTTTAAGATTAGATTTTTTTCTACATACGAACACACTTTTTTAAAACTCTTTCAGATCAAGTAGTTTGCAGAGTTTGCAGAGTATACCTTCCTGGATGAAAACAACGTGCATGCACACATATTCACATACATGTATATGGTTAGTTAGTTATAGTTAGGTCAATCTACCATCGGACTTGTGACATAACAGACAATGTCTGTGTGTGATGAGGTGATACTATGACTTTCTGCCCTGAGTGCACCAGGTCCAGTCAACAAGAACTCAGAATGATATCCCTTTCTTTTTCTAAATGTTTCCTTTTTCCCATTAATGACTTGTGTGAGTCATTCAGATCCTCATTAGTGATGGACGAATCTCCTTATTATTCCTCTGTCACAGTTGAAACATTTAAATTGATGTATTTTGTAATCATTCACATTTACTTTTATGTCTTCAAGCTAAAGTCTTTTTAAAGGACATACCCTGTTCAGTACTTTGTGTAATTCTTACTGTTTGAGATTATTTTGAGTTCTGTTATTTTAGTATAATACTTATCTATGTAACCATGAAGGGCACAAGTTATACATATAACTTAACAAAATGAAGTTTAAGATTTAGCAACACATGGGTTCTGTACAACTTAACCCAATGCAGAGCGGAGTAGAATGGCCATATTTACATATGAAAGCATGTTGAACTGAAAGAGACCTTTGACAGGGATGATTAAAAGTGATGATGGACACTGTTATCAGGGATGAATGATTTAAGGAAACACACTGTATGCCTGATTGATTCACAACAGATAACTCACAGGCATTATTCCCTTCAGCAGGGTCAAATTATGGAAGACCACAAGGTTAAATTAGTGTAAGGATATCTGATAGGATGGAAAAAACTAATGAGATGCCTAAGAAGCCCAGCGATGGAAGATGAGCGTAGCGCTCATTAAGGTCTGTAAGGCTGCAGAAAGTTAACTGGAGGCAATGAGAGCAAGTAGAGATCCTCCCATAAAAAGACAGAAAACAGATACATTACATGTGTCCACAGAGACATGGGCAGACAACAAAGGATCACACAGACCATTAGGTGAAAGTATATTATGGCCTATGTGTCGACCTCTGGTTGGATAAATGACATACATTTTGCTTTATTGTAAGTAAGTCACATTTCTCATTAGGAGTGGACTCGTCAGTAAGAGGGCAGGTCAGTGTGAGTGTGTTCACAGGGTGTTCTTCCCACCACAAACCTACATTTGTTAAAAAACGGCAGCAATCCGTTGGTTCTTAAAGGAAGAATGTGCGCCTTTTTGATGCAGTAGATGTCGCCCTTGAGCACCAGCACTAAACCAAAACAAACTGCTGTTTGGCGATACCCTGGCTATTCTGAAGCCTCCGCTCTCCTCCAGCGGCACACCTCCAACCCCCTCTGCACTCCTGTTCTCACGACGGAGTTATCAATTAGAACGCACCATAATTAAGCACCATTAAGCACAAGCGGCGGACAAAATTGTCCTTTGCTCGAGCACAGCAAGTGCTAGCACACTTGGAGCGTTATATTGCACATAAATTGAAAAGAATGACCGTGATCTAAAGATATCCAAATAAGCAGTAAGTAGGCTATATTATTCTTCTTTTATCTAGTCCTTGACTGAAACAACTTAATAGGCAAGGCCGTCCCATTAGTGTAAACATGACGTAAACACGACCCGACTAACAGCTGGCGAGACTCACGCTGCTCGATCATTGTAGACAGTCATGACTCAGAGAGACATTTACAGAGGATACACTGGATTTTCTACTATAGTGTAAAATGTTGCACATTCTTCCTTTAACAAATGATTTAACATATTCAACCTTAAAGGAGATCTTTAAGTACCTTCTACTTTTTAGAATAACAGCATGATTGGTTAGTTTTGGCCATTGTAATATATTGTGTACGTTGTGACAGATACGACCCATACAGATAAAATGTATTCTTTGTATGTGCTCACCTGTGAATGATGGACAGTAATGGGTTTAAACCTGACAGAGTGGAATAGGTTAACTGTGTGATCACTTTGCCTTAGTATTGTTGTTTTCTTCTTCTAATTACCAGAATATAAATGTGAGACAAGGTGTGAAATATCATCTTTTGTCAAGACATGACTGTCAAGAGTGTTGAGCAACCAAGCTGAAATGAAGCTGTATGGCAGCATAGCGGCAGGAACTGGTTACTGGACTAATGGAGTTATTTTTCTGTATTCATTGGGCTTACGTTCATTGATTGAGAACTCTGTTTTTTGCATTCAATCTAGAGAAAAAAATCCAGATTCACAGAAATACCTCAAAAGTCTGAGCTCTCTTGAACTAGAACTGAACATGCTTGACAGTAGTGGCCCATTTAACTAGAAGTTGCAGAAAGTGTAACAGAACAGCCAGTGGCAGGGATTGGTGTGATTCTCTTCTGCTCTACCACAGACGGCCTCTAGGTGTCTCTGTAAACCAGATGTCTGTGTAGCTTCTCTTTATTGTCTCCTCCTTACAACTTAATTGAATTTAGACTGTTTCCTTCTCAGAAAAGCACATGATCGCCCTGTGATTTTTTTTTTTGTCTGATTACTTGTTTTATGTCTCTCAGTCACTGAAGCTATTTCAGGGTTGGTCTTCTGTTGAACAGGATGAATCCAGCCAGTTGTTTCTTTGCAGTAATCCTGGCATTTGGCACCTTTGAGCTTTGTCGCGCAGGACCTCTCCATGCCCAGTGCAAAGTTGAATGGTATGCTTTCATTCTTTTGTTATTACTGTGATAAAAGATGTGTTATCTCGTGGTTTACATAATTAATACTGTCCCAGAAAACCTTGGGCCTTGCAAGAGTGACAGCGATACTAAAATATGTTTGCCTGAAAGTTTCTGAACTGAAATCATCTGTATTTAATTTTCTCATCGATAAGTAGTTATTTGATTCCAATTGAACCTGTTATGAATGAACTGGCCAGTCTAGTCACCTAGCATGCCCTGTTACATCATTTCTGTCCATCAGCTAAGCAACATCAGAGTCTGAACATGGATCGACCTGAGACACTAAGTCCTGTAATTGATAGCCTATAGGCCTCACTTATTCAAAGTCTTTATCTTGGCACAATCATTTTGGATTGGTTGGCTTAGAAAAAGATGAAATAATACAACTCAGCAACTCTACTTAAACATTATATTAAATCTATTTGATTTGATTCCATTACTTGGATTTGATAAAATAAAGTAAAAAAAAAAAAAAAAAAAAGATGTTTAGAAAAAATAGCTATGCCACTTAAATAGTGGTGTTGTATTATCTGGGATATATGGCCAGTCTTAAAAACACTGTATTTCAAAGTCAAAAGAATACAAAGCTATACAAGATGTCCACTAGATGGCACCCTTTCATGTACAATATCCAATTAAGTTTTTAGAACCAACCAAAGTACTCACTTGAACCCTAAATCAGATTCAGTGACTTTGCTTGTTTTTTTGTTTTTTTCCTTCCTCATCTCTTTTAGGTACTTTGGGATACCATGCCAAATGGTTTATGAATCCCTTGTTTCCCAGATCAAGAAGTGGAGAACCATGACTGGCTGCAATATGGGAGGAGAGAGGTGCCTGTATAAGGTGTCTGTGTAACTTTCATATAAACTTTCTTTTGAAAAAAATACTTTAATACAGTTGACTTTGTAACTGCAGACCAAAAATAAAATCAGCAGAAATCGACTTCCAGTCCTGTAATCAGCTTACTTCTATCAGGTGTAATAATGTTTTATCAGTTGGCACAACGTCTTGGTCCAGAAATGTGTAAAGTCTGGCGACTAGACACAGTCATGAAGTCTTCATATATATTTTCAGGGGGTATTGTAGCAGAGAGCAGTTCAGATACCCCCCCAAAAAAATCAAAATAGGAATAAAAAACAGACCACTAGATTGTGATCCATACCTTCCCAGATACAATGAAATAGATCGGACACAAACAAAACTAGAGAGGAAAAAAAGCAGAATTGTGAAGTTCTGTTTAAAATGTTGCAGTCCTGATGTGATTGAGGTCATGATTATGGGCAAACCATGAGATTACCTTGAGTAAAGCCTGAGGTGGGTGCAACATGAAGTTTCAGTCTTTTGGTTACTTCACGTTGGCTATGAATGCTAAAGGTCATGTTGACCCCTTGCCTGAAAGTAGTCAAAGTGACCAACAGAGTGTTGCAAAGTTTATGATCTCGAGAGAAGGCTGCAGTTCAAAGGTAGCGAGGGTCCAGGAATGATCTGGCTGAGGTCATTATTTAGCTTACTGGAGTCTGTTTTATGCATAATAGGCTAACTTACAGCTGTAGGCCATACGTCATTTCTTTAGCCATGAATATCCTCGTTGGCTCAGGAGGTCGAGCAGGTTGTCTACTCATCACATATTTGCTGTTTTTTTTCTTTCCACTATCTGCTGTTTCCCTTTTGTCTTGAAACTGTATTTGTACATATTGAAATTGATTAATTGAGGATCGTATCTGATGGCAGAAATAAGGATCTTGAGATAAAGTGGCCTGCTTACTGTTGGGGTTTAACAAAAACCAAACCAAAAATTAAAATGATCCCTGTGGTCCTAATTTAGAGTTTATTACATTCAATTACAAACTGGAAATTGTTTTTTTTTTCACCATTAATTGTATTAAAACATGTTGATCTCTCTGCAGCTGCAGTCTGCCTCTGTCCACTTTATAGCAGCCAAACACATCACTCCCTTTAAGAGATTTGTGGACGACATCAATTTCCGGCTGGTCTCCTATCACTTCTTCACTTGCTGTCACGTTTCAGTAGGTTTTCCCACTCCTCTAATTTATTATCTCACAGATGCTGAAAAACTGTACTAGACATAGATAGTGACTCTCTCTCGTCTCTGAACCACTTCTTTGACTTTTCTCCGACCTAATTTGCTTTCTGTACTCTATGTCTCTATTTCTGTAACCATCCAGTCCCTCACTGTAAACTTATGCTTAAACAGGTATCCGTCTTTATTCATGTTGCTGTCTCTTTTGATGTCTCATTCTGTACAGATTATTTTTTATTCACACATATAATTGTTCATCCATAGGCCATGTCCATCTCTGAGTCCTGGTATGCAATCAAAGACCATGGCACAAACTACTGCAACCTCTACAACCTGATGGAAGGTAGGCATAAAAAAGTGTTGAGATTAAAACAATGACACTCTTCTACAGTTTTGAGTTTCCCTAATGGAAGGGGGGTGGCACTGTCCACACAAGTCCAATACAGAGCTGACAACTAGGAAGTTCTTCAAATGACATGCTGTAAAAGAAAAACGTTCACTGCTTATATCTTTAAATGTCAAAGTAAAAAATTCAAAGTACAAAAAAAAAGGCTGCGTATCCAGTCATCACACGGCTGGTGTCAAAGTCTGTATGGGGAGCTAAGTGGAGCAGAAAGAGGACTAGGCACTGACTTCAGATCAGGGAATGAGGGAGCAGTGAGGGATTATGATAATGAGCAGCTATACACAAGTACACTCACATGATTATTGATGACAAAAATGGATCTGTTTACTAATGATGTCAATTCAAGGCATGGGATCTATAAAAAGTGCCTAAACATAAAAAAATCTATACAAAATAGATCACATAAAGAATGAAGAAAAGTCATTATTTGAGTGGCTTGAAGACGGAGCAGCTACCTCGATATTGACTTTAAAACGTCTTTCACAGTCTTTACCACCGTTCGTACTTTAACTAAATGGCTCCTTCTTGCACATTTCTACCCTACATCTGTGTTTCTGGTCTGTGGACAGGTGATCCTCAAACATGTTTCTCTTGTCTCTTGTTCAACAGGAAGTGGTCTGACTGAAGCCAGAGGTTATAAAGAGGTCACCAGTGACTTCCTGTGTACCCAGCGCTCCTCTGCTAACTGCACTGTATACTGACTTGCACTATAAACTGGATGAATATTAGAAGAAGAAGAAGAAGACAAACTTAAATTTTACACTCTGTTATTGAGACATGCTACACACACATGGGCTGAAATACACACACACATCACACATGCACAAACAGGATGCACCAGTGGAGAGATGTCAGAGTGAGAGGGCTGCCCAGGAGGCACTCCTGATGGGGGACCAGACCAATTTACAGACTTGTTCCACACCGGGACTTGAACCGGCAACCCTCCGGTTCCCAAGGCTGAGTTTCTTCCGACCCCACTTTGAGCTACTGCTGCCCAAATTATTAATTGATTTATAATCACTATTGATAAGATGTTTTGGTTACTTACTGTTACTGTTTTAAGGGGTTCAATGATTTTCTGTTTCCTGCATGATAAATGTATATTCAATATACTCAAAATTATTAAGCTGAGTGACTTTTAATATTCTCAGATTCAGATGACAAATAATGTTTTCCTATGGCTGATGTCACTATTCTTTTCACTAAGTTTCTAATCGCCAGAGAAAAACAGCAACATTTTCAACATAACTATCATGTTATCATGTCTATAATGCAAGTAGAGAACTTAGATCAGCCATCTTACCATTTTATAATAAAAATCGGCAGATATATTAAAACCTTATAAAGATATTATAAGACACTCAGGCTTTCAATAGGCAAATCCCCATCACATGTAAAGATCATTTCAAGATTTACTCCTATGTTTTCTAGGTTAATTACTTTTATTGTCATCAAAAACTGTTTGATTTAACATTTTGTGCTCAATTTGTATTGATGTAAATTAGTTACACGGGTGTTACAAGTTTCATTTTACAGTTAACTAACCTCTTGTAATTTGTACTGTGCCTTGTGCTTCAATAAACAGTGACAAACATCACAATGACTTATCCTAATTTCTCAACAACATTCCTTGTTGTATTAACAATCAGAAATTTCTCACAAATAAACAATCTTTTTAAAATTCTGATACAAAAATCCGATCACTCCACAATGCGAACTCGAGTGGAGAGGGGTTGGAGGAGTGTCGCTGGAGCAGAGCGGAGCTGCAGCCAAACAGAAGTTTGTTTTGGTTTAATGCTGGTGCTCAATGGTGTCATCTACTGGATCAAAAAGTCGCACATTCTTCTTTTAAATATCTCATAGTGTGAGCCCAAGTTAAGCGTCAAGCTGTAACATTTACAACCTTTCAATGTCAAGAAATATAGATATTCAAAACACAGAAAGTGTTTCGGACAGTAGAAACCACACAACACCCCTAAAGCTAACCCAACATTTACGTTCTGGAAGAGTTTGGACAGTAGCATCTTCCTGTTTCATGACCAGCAACTAACTGCATTATTTTCAAAACATTGATGTTCCTTAGTCTGTCATATAAAAGCTAAATAAAGATTGAAACATCATTTCAAATCTGAAGTCACCAGGTGAGAGTTTGATGATATCTTCTGTCTTTCTTGTTTGTTCTGGGCCCTTGGTAAAAAGAAAAAAAGGAAAAAAGAAAAACAGCACACACCAACAGAGAGCCACTTGGTGGGATTATGGTGGTGGATACCGCTCAGAGGTGAGTCACAGTCTGACGAGGGGCATCATTCTTTCTGACACCTTAACCAGTTTTCGCTCTTAAAAATGATGGCGAAGTAAGGAGGGTGGAGGGAGACAAAGAGAGAAAATACACCCTTAGCTGCGTGTGGATTGCAGGGCAGCTTTTATTAAGGGAGCAATATGCTCGGCCGGGTGTTGCCATCCATCATTAAGACCTGCCCCACACACACACACACACACACACACACACACACACACACACACACACACACACACACACACACAGATTGTGGTTGGAGCACTGTGGACTTCTGTGTGTCTTCACCTCAGGGCTGAACAACTGACTGGCAGGCACCTGTAATATCCTGAACTCTATCATAACAGAATGTGTCCAAGACAACATTGTATGTCACCTTATACATGACATGTGTACTTGATCATGCTTTTGCATTTTTACAAATAATGATGAAGTCATTTTTCATCGTTTCTATTGTAATTCTATTCCATGTAACTCTGTTATTATTATTATTATTAGTAGTAGTAGTATGAATGCCATGTAATACTTTGTTCTGTTATTGTGTTGTAACCCTCAAACACAAAGGTTAGTGTAGGGTCATGATGGATAAAATCATTTTGATCTTTTCTGCAAACATTGTGTGTTTGAACTTAAAGCAGAGGATGGTCACGGTCACCTTTTTCTTTTTTAAGGCTTTCCCTAACAAAAGGCAGGCAGTATGATGTACACCACTTCAGACGTCATGGTTTTTGTGTTTCAGGAAGTTGGCATCCTCTGCCCTACAAAGGGGAAAACAATTGGTAGCAAAACTAAACCTGTACAACAACAGGACCCACATATAAACACTTGTAACAACACAATCACAAGAGGTTATCGGGATCAGTAATGCTAAAGTTTGATCTCTAAATGTAAGCTTGGTACTGTGGACCACCACTATTTAGAAATCTAGTCAGCCTTTTATTTAAAATCCTCAAATGCAGACTAATGTGGTGTTGATAGGCCAACAAGGAAAGAAACACGTTTTCTGTCTTATTTATTTTCACATTCGATTTGGTGTGCTGTTCTGTTGTTGCTGCTGTGTGATTGACCTCTTGATTGACCTCTTGATTGACCTCTCGCTTTGCCGTGTTATTCCTCATAAATATAAAACCATATTTTTCTGATATTGGAGATAGTTTAAAGTCTAGAAGTCTAGAAATGCTCTTAGATGTTGAATAACCATTATGCTGTTCAGTACTGGATCATACAGGAAATGGTTAGTTCACTGTTCACTGAAGCTGGGAGCTGTCTGAGACACACCCAGTGAGAAGCATGACGTGTGCATTTCACCAACCTTGTCCCTCAAATTGTCTGTTGGTGCAATCACATCACATTAAAATCATAACTCTTGGATACTGCTAAACACAATCACACATTTTCTTATTATAAAATGTTTCTCTATATTACTTTGAAAGGTTTCACTGATGAAACAGATTGGTGTCTCATAACTAACTCTTCTCATCAGACTTACATTGAGAGAGGGCAGTAGTAGGTTTGACTTCAAAATCGCTTTGGCTCTCACAGATCATTTTTAATTGACAGTTTTCTGACTGGCTGACACATTTTATCTGCCCCTTCGGTGTCCGCATATGAAAGCATTTCACTCCACCCCGATCTGTCCAATTTGAGGGCTGCTTTGCATGCAACATGCATTACTGCGCATGTCAATATTGTTTATTCAAGAGTAAAATGCATACTGTTTTAATATGTCAGTGTTATCGCTGCGTGTTTTCTTGTTTCCTTCCCTTTTTTTTGCTCAGGAATGGGATGAGAAAAAAAAAAAGAATAGCTTGGAAAATACACACCCATCCACACAAACCCTGTCCCCACCTCTCCCCTTGTTTCTTGCTCTTTTCTCTCTTTCCATCTCACCCCTAACTCACCACTATCTTCTCTGTCTCGCTTTAGTTCAAAGGCTGCCAAATCCTTCCCAAACCAATTAGAGTGTATGTACGGTCCTCAGGGGGGGTCTGCGGTGACAGTACAGGGTATGGAGTGGCAAGGGGTCTGAAGAGGCAATCAGTCTGCAGTATTCAACAATATCAGAGAGGAACAACAATAGCAGGCCATAAATCAGAACTGGAACAGTGAATAGACATTGACTTGTTGGATATGGGGAGACAAGAATAGAGGGTGGTTGAGGGAGCAGGAAATACACTGAAAAAAATGGATATTTTGGTTTACCAAACAATATCCTTTCTTTTCAACTACAGCCAATGATTGCTCCTTTTGGCAGTGACGACAAGCGCTTTGTTTTCCTTACTTTGGGCCAACAATGTAACTCCTACTTCCTTCAGGAGCCTTGTGGTGGTTACAAAGTCCCTTCAACCCACCTACAAAAGTTGATCTTTCACACACAAGCCTTGCTCGTCTGCTACAGCTGTAGGGTTAGAGAATTGCAGCCTTATCTGTTCATATGATTTACCCACATCATCATTAAGACAGACCAGAGGAGATGGACAAGGCAACCACATCTGGTCGCAGATGTGTTGTTGCAATTTCAGATGGATGGGTGAGTCTATGGCTTAGTCCCTGACCACATTTGTCTTGCAATAGTTTAGAGGGGTCTCTTTCCAGAAGAAGCAAGTACACGAGGGAATGTTGTCAGGACATTGCGAGGCATGGCATTCATGGTCACTCTCTTGCACCCAAGTTCAGCTGCCAAACACCTTAGCACTTGGATGTTTGTCACACTGTATATATGCCTGTGTTAGGCTTGTCTTAAAACCAACCAAGGGTTACCAGAACTGCCGCTGGGAACAGGCTGCATTCTCTCCCAACCAAAGATGTAGGTTAGTGGGAGAGGGCTTGATGATATATGAAGCTCAGCCTCTTGCGTCCAGGCTTTGCAGCTCACTCAATGTTATTTTTCTCCTCGAGTGCTATCCTGTTCCTTGCTTGGTCTGTGATATGGCTTTTGCACACCTGGCTGTTTCTTTTTGGCAGTGCTCTTTCTTTACCACCAAATGACTGCGTTCAGTTGGAGTAGCCTTTTCCATGTAGGTTAAATTGTTCCAGACCAAAGCCCCCTCTGCCTGAAATGGATATCTTAATGTCAGATTTTGCATGAAGTACTGCTGTGGCCTATTTCCTCTCTGTTGCTGGGGTAGGAGCGCCACCTCTTTCAATGGAGTACTTGGATTCTATCATTTCATGATGTGGCACATTTGTTTCCCTGCACTATGCTAGAGAGTAGGCAGTGGGCTCAGTTCCGATAAAGCCCTATGCTGCTGAGGTCTCTTGGTCGCCGAAGTCACATCCTCCCATAAGAGTTCACCAGTCCCTCAAGCTAACAGACATGGAAAAAATGACCTCATAGATGGTAATTGGTCATGTAGGTAGTGGCACAAGTCCAAGTAGAAAGCACTAAAGCTTTAACGTCCCTGGGGGACCAATGTTGTTAATTGCCTTGAGGCTGCCGGCCTGTTTCACCTGCTCTCTGTCTTTGAGGTCTCCATTGCACCATCATCCAAAGCTTTTGATAGGCTTCACCACCAGGACAGTTTTATTGGCTCATTGTTGATTTGGAACCTTTTGTCAACGAGCCAGCCTTTGATTATACTGGAGGATATTCTGGGTATGATCTACATTCTTCATGTGTGACCATTCGATGTTTACCTTGACTGCCCCTTCCCAAGTGTTTCCCTTTAACCATTCTGAAGCTCTTGTAAATAGCTGCATAGACTCGTGGAGAATGCCACAAAAAGGAAAATGATACAGCCAATCAATATGCCTATCTCAAGGTGCTGCCAGGTGGTGCTGTTATCCTGTACCTTGAGACAGAAATGGAGGACACTGAAGTTAGCTCTGACCAGATTTGTGATGCACTCTGGGACTTGGAAGAAGCTGAAAGTTGTTACTGTTCCAAAGACACTGGTAAGTTGTTTGAGAAGGTTTTTATATTACTCTGATGTACAGACAAACAAATTGACATACTACACTTAACACTAGGACATGTTAGACAGAAGTAAGAGCCTCACTTGGAAGGTGTGACTCTTGTGGTCTGTGGATTGTCCGAGAAAGGGATCATACTGTTCTTAGGATAAGACAATGAAACGCAGTGTCACTAAATGCTAAGTGTATGACATACTTTTATGGCAAACTGAATAGCTTAGTTCAGAGACATTTAAACACTGCCAAATACTCCATAGGTTTAACACATTTTCACTTTTCATGATTTTGATTTGTTTTAATTTGGAAAAATTATTTAAGTGATTATGTTAAATCCAATTCAATCACAGAATAAAATCCTACACCTTGCCATCAAATGATACCTCATTTGATGGCAGACAAATGATAGGAAAGTAGCAAAATGAATTATAGACAAAGTACCTGCTCAAGGTAATGATACTTGTCCTCATTAGAATGCTTAGTACCTCCTCGTCCTCACCAGCTTAACATATCAAATTATTCTTTCATTTGGCCGGTAAGTGATATAACCTCCAGTTCTGTTGAAGCTGTAATGAAATGCCTGTGTCATACTCAATCTTCCTCCCTGGCACAGATGATTTCATTTGGTATGGTCAGTAATAGCCAAGGAAATAATAATTACGTTCAAATATTAATCTCTATGGTTGTGACAGAGCGATGAATCAAATTCCCTTCACTTGTTGTCTTTCCAAAGTCCCTCCTCCTATTTCATTGCATCTTCATACCATCAACTCCCCCTTTTGCCACTGGACTGATTACTATGACAAATTATTGTATTTCCCCTTCACAAGAAAGAGGGCTGGATTTGAGGCAGGGCCTGGTTAAGAGGTTTCGGAAATGAAGGAAGGGAGGTGAAATATAAAAGGGACGATAGGTAAACAATCCGTAACTTGATGTCCGTTATAAATGTATCCACCATTAATGCCAAATTATTTGGCACAATTAGCAGAATGGCACACCAGTCTATTGCCCACTGATAAGTGCCCTAGCATTTGCTGGTATTATGAACTGGGTGTAGAGTGGTCACACAAGAAAAATCCCAACCAGAGTCCATCACAGAGCAATGATGGCCAGAGAGTAAGCAAAATATATATATTTTTTTATCTTTCTGAGTTTGGGTAAACCATTACTGTTGCCAAACAAAGATGTAAACAAATATGTATTACTACAGATGATACAAATACATACAAAAAAGAGGCATGTATATGTCATCATTGTGTGTGTAACATATATCTGTTGTAGTGTAACTTTAGGTAGGGTACAGTAAAACTTTGTCACCTACTGTTGAAACACAATCATGGGTCATGATTTGTACTGTTTGCACTGTACTGTCAGTTCTCAACTGTGAAACAGATGTAAATGCAAACTTCACGAGGTAGGTAAACATGATCCATGGACAAATCAGGAGATAGATGGCAAATGAATAGAAGTCTTATCAGTCATGGGTAATTGCTGTGATTTACATGGGTTTTGATGTCACTTTGCCCTCTAGAAGCTCACACAGGGCTATAGCTTGCCCATTAATCACACATAAATGGTTGTCACAGCTGGATTCTGTGCTCATCCAACATGGCCAGCCCCTGTCAACTCATTGACAGATGGGGAAAGGGGGAGCAGTGAGCAGACAGAAAGGTGACTGGGAAACCAAGCAGTTATATTGGTCTAAATTCTTCACAAAAGACACAATTTGTTGAGATTTGTTTTCACAGAAAAATCAGTTAACACAGGGAACAAAACTCCCAAAGAGCGTCTTTCCAGATTGGTTATTTCATCGTTATATTTTTATGTATGATTACAACAGAAAAAAGCTGTTATAAAGTGACGCCCCCCGCCTTGTTCTCGATCAACTGCTGTCAATATAGAATCATGTTGGGTCCCAATTACTGTTTTTACCAATGATTGCAATGGGTTAAACCAGTAGAAACACAAAGAACGCACAAATATTGCTATGATAGACTGCCTAGATTTAATCAATGTGTTGACTGGACATTCGGCAAACTATGTGAGTAAAAAGCTTCTAAATGTTGCTGTCAGCAACTCATTTCAAATATTCAAGTTTAACGTTTACTTTGAAACTAATTTACAAGAAAGATTCAGGTTGATTTGTACACAAGGAACCATGTTCCTAAATGACAACGGGTGGAAAGTCACTGCCGAATAGTTGATGTTCCAGTTACTGAATCTTTTAACCCCTCTACCCTGTGTCTGCCTGAACACTCTCCAAAATCTAAACATATGGTAGTGTCTGACTTGGCCAAAAAGTCCCATTTTAAAACTATGGATACAGTTATGAGTTACCTATATTGTGAATTACTTAGCAAGAATATCCAGACAGAGGTTGGGAATTCTTGGTTAGTCTGGGACACAAATCACATGCACAAAATTTGTATCAAGCAGAGGACAGGTTTAAAACATTTGGTATAAATGCTGGTTGTACCATATGAAATTATTACTGTAGAGAAAGTAAACATAGTAATTAGATTTTAACACAGGCATAATATTGAACCCCTATAATGTGTCCCTGGTAATAAATGTTTTGAAATTGATATGCTGTAGACGTTTATTTCCAGGTCTTAAGCCATGTTCCATTGACGTGGTAAGTAAAAAGGTTTTGTGCACATCCAAATGTACAGATCAGCACACACACAATGATCTATTTAGAGACTTAGGGGGAAAAATAACCTAGAGGAAATGCATATTTGGTATCATACAACGCATCATGGTCCTATAGCAAAATCATCCACCTTTTGTTAATTTCGCCGATTGTCTTTTCTTTTTGTTGGATGCTATGAAAACTATGGTCTTGAGGGGCTGCTTACCCTATTAAGTCCTGGAAATGCCCTTATTGCAGCCAGCACAGCAAGGTATCAATCAACCTTAATGATAGACGGTGATATATGCAAGACAATTTTAAAGCCAAGGACATCTTCATTCATTCAGTATCTATCAACCCAAAGCCCAGAGACTATATCTTCCGTTTCCCCTGGCGAGTCCCTTACACATCCTGGAAATATTACCATTACCGCCACCTCTCGCCCTGAGGTACAGAGTTAACCCTATGGAAGCAAAATTCTTAAAAGGACCCTTTGAAGAACAATGGAACACTGAACAGGCAAAAACAAAAGAAGTATGCTATGAATACCTGTGTACAGGAAAAAGACATGAAGTGCCAAGAGATTAAAAAAAAAATCTGACATGGACAAGTTAAAAGAATGAGGAAATACAGCGGATAGAAAGCCAATGTAAAACAGTGAGAGCCGATAGGATGGATGGTCTCTCTGCCATCTCTGAGTTGTCTGTCTTCTGAATACGCTGCTGGTCAGGATGAATGATGCAGTGTGACATTTATTGAAGCCCTGAGACCAGTATCTGCAGATCCAGAGATAAGAATATAAGGAGGTGAAAAAAAGAACTGTATGGTGGAAAAATGAAAAAAGGAAGATACAAAATGGAGAGAAGAGAATGATAAGAGCGAGCCATGACAAATCTTGGTAGTCTGACGGTATTGTAACCTCTATCTTTACAAAGACTTTGCCACTCCAACTGCATCTACTGTATGTACCGATTGTTTCGTTCCCTCTTCTAGATTTACCTTTCTTGTCATTTTGTGCCTCTACCAAAAGTGAAAAGGCAAGGTTTTAGGTTTTAGGCTTTATAGGGAGTTGTTTAGAAAACCTAATTGGTATGATCTAGTAATAAGTATTATCTCTACATAGCTTTGTAAGTACACTTGCAATAAACCTTGGAACTAGATGAAAGGTGTTAAGGGATTCATTAATCAATCCTATTAACAGGTCATTGTAATATTCTGGCCAGGAAGTAATCATGCATGCTTTTATTGCATTATGTTGAGACAGGGTTTGTCTGCAGGATTAAAAATATGTCACATATCATGATCAATTATAACTCCCAGATCCTTCCAGTGGTGTTGAATGCCAAGATGATGCCATCTAGGGCACATCACACACTACCATGGCAGGTCTCTATATGTTAAGGGCAAAGCAAAATAGCCTTTGTTCTGTCTAAGTTTAGTCTCAGAAAATTGGTGGCTTTTCAGCTCAGACGTTCGATCTCTGCAAAGTGTGTTTGCGCGTCCACTCGTCACCCTCACCGCTCTGTTTATTATAAACTCTAAACTAGTCGTTGGACACGTCTGTGTGAACTGCCAGTGTGAGATATTTTGTCTGTTAAAGTGTCAAAAATATTCTAAAAGCGCTAGTAGCTACTTAAAGTATTACTGATACATATTAATAATCCTGAAGATTGAAATTAAATAATAAAATATGCACATAGTATGACTTTTTCATATATAATGACTTCTCTCAGCTGAAAACAGACAGCATGTCACTCAGAGAGAGAGAGAGAGAGAGAGAGAGAGAGAGAGAGAGAGAGAGAGAGAGAGAGAGAGAGAGAGAACAGCACTGTTATTCCACCCTCTTCTCCGGTTGATTTTGAGAGATTATTGAGAATGTTCCCGTGTACCCGAGGCGCTGTGCATTTTTTAAGTATTCTGTGACTTTTTTTTCTCCTCCTTTTCGTGTGAAACAACAACACTCTCTCTGTCAGGATTAACAAATTAACCACTGTATATTAATATATATACTGTATATATATATGGCTGCACCAATAATTTTTAGCATGCTCGGAGCATTCATTGTTAATTTATACAAACTGAAATTGATCTGTTAAATTAGACTTAAAGCTGTGACCATTAATTCACAGGGTTCCCTTCTCTGTCGTAGGATGAGGTGAGGACACTAAGTACAGAGAGAATTCTTTCCTCCAAGTCAATAAGGTTGTCATTAGTATACTTTCACCAGTGCTCTCTCTATCCTATAGTGCACGCCTTTCCTTAAAACCAGGGGCCATATTCTGAAATCTTTATTGATTTTTTTATTTTATTTCATAGGGACAATGCAATTTAACATAGTTTCAATACAAAGCATTAAACTGATGTGCTGCATATAGAGTATATAGATATTGCTAATTTCCAGCTCGTGTCCCCAGTTGGGCCTTTGTGTAAACAAACAGATTAAAAATGTACAACATTCGGTTATATAAAACCCCATAACACTATATGAGGATACATTAAAATACATGTGCAACAATACAAATGCTATGAACCAGTTTAAAATACAGTTTTAAGATACTATTTAAAAGTGGGTACAGCTCTGGTTTGATTTCTTTTTTATAAGTACAAAGAGTTGCTCCTTGTGACAAATTCTATGAAAATTCTTAGAATCTTAACGTTTTCTATTTCTCCTTTAAGTCAAGACTAGATCCTAGTAGAGATATAAGTTATTCACAAAGCATCATATCCCTGAAAAGAGCTCCTGAGGTGAAACACTGTAGGAGTAGTGAGGAGGGCTTTTAAGAGGCTTAAGAGATTCTCAAGCTGAGGAGAAAACGGAGGAAAAACACTCATATTCATATTAATTAGATTAAGTACTAAAATTAATTATTATTATTGTTGTAAATAAACATGAGCATATGAATATATGGGTACAGCAAATGGCACACAGAGAACAAAAGGAGTACAGACGGGAGTCTCGATTGAGAAAATTCTCATTCAGTCATAAATTAGTTGGGCTGAACAGACAATTATTCATGCAGACGTTTCAGTACATGGACTTCTTCAGTGCAATGTTAAGTCCTTCAAAATGAAGTTTACTCCACAGGAGCATCTAATGGCTATGGTGGCTGGGAAGTGCAAAGCAAAATTACAAAGTGTTAAACACTTTTACAAAATGTGAGACAAATTTACATTTTGAAAAACATTTTTACATTTTATGAAACTAAATTACAAAACCAAAAACACTTACCAAGGACAAAACGAATTTACAAGATGTGAAACACTTTTACAATCGCTGAGACAAATTTACAAGAGGCAGAACACTTTTACCAGTCCCCAAACAAATTTACAAATAACAGAATCTTGACAGAAAGGGAATGTACCGCGACAAAACAAAACAAACAAAATGACCCCTCACTCGATCACTTCCGGGTCACTTCTGACATTTGGTACATTCCCATTTTGTCAAGATTCTGTCGTTTATAAATTTGTTCTATAAAATGTAAATGTGTTTTTTCCTTAGTATAAGTGTTTTGGTTTTGTAATTTAGTTTTCTAAAAATGTAAAAAGGTTTTTCAAAATGTAAATTTGTCTCACATTTGTAATTTTGCTTTGCCCTCAGCCACCGTACAAATGAGATCGTTTCTTCTTAAAAGTAACTTTAGTCATTGTTATCGTGTTTATACTGGTAATGCACGTGTTGCACTATTTTGTAGTTTGTGTTGTTGAAATTATAAACTACATTCACAGCAGCATGTCAAAGTTATTAGTACTTTTCCTGTTAGCTAACCTACTAGCTAGCATGCTAGCGAAACTTCTGCAAAACAAAAAAAACTCAACAAAGCCAAGTTTTCATTTTTATTTTTTCAACTGGCGGAAATGGGCTTCCATTGTTTGCAATGAAGACCAGAAAAAAACTTTTAGTTCATGTGTGTTTATTCAGGATGTGAAACTTCAGTTTATTCACACATCAAATCAGTAAAGTGTGTTCAATCATTTTATGAACACATTCACTTCATCTACACAATCACTTTGTTTGATCAGAATCTCCACTCACAGAAAACAATGATTTATCTCCTTATTGATTTAATCAGGAGGATTACATTTTACAAACACCTCAGAGGACATTTTTCCATCACTTTGAATATGAACAACAACATTTATTCTGACTAACTAATTTCTTTAAGTGTGATTCTGTAGATTTTCTACAAATGTACAAAGTGGTGAGAAGAGAAAATCAGCATGAAAGAAAAGTTTGCTGCTCTCTCTCAATCTTCAGACTCCTGAATCAGAACAGAAACAACAGAAAATATAAATGTATGAAAACAAATAATCAAACATGGAGAGCGGAGAGAAGCTGATATTTATCACGCAGAGAAATGTCAGTTCAGGTGAACAAAAGTCATCCTGAGCAGTGAAAGAGTCCACGGCTAAACAGACACAGGAAGGAGTGTCACTTAAAGACACTCAAACATTTACAGAACAGACGAGAAGAGGTCAAAGTACCGCCCATAACGTTTGATTGACAGGTGACCACGATAAGATCTCTGCAACGAGCGTGGATAAAAATCAAGTTGAAGATTTAAACACAGCAAGTTAAACATCTGTCTCGTTAATGACTTCTGTCTATTTCAGTTTACACAACTCAGCAGAGCCTTCAGAGCTGTCAAACGTGTAATCAAACCCGAGTCCAGCATGTAGAGGCTGAGTGAATGTGGTCTGTTCTCTGTGGAGGAGAGTCATGGTTTTAGAGATGCTGTAGAAGGAGAGAATACCTGCTCTGTGATCCAGGTACACTCCTACTCTGGAGGACTGAGTACCTAAGACAGGAGTGATGAGATTGTTGTAATAAAAGACACAACTGTTGTAGTCACAATCTAACCTCCAAGATTTGTCTTTACGTCCAAATGCACTCTCAATCCAACTCCCTGCTCTGGTGGTATTCTTGTATGCGACTGCTACAGAAACTCCTTCTCCTCTCCACTTTATCTCCCAGTAACAACGTCCAGTCAGACTCTCTTTACTCAGGACCTGATAACATCCAGTGAATCTGTCTGGGTGACTAGAATAAGGATGGGTCTGAATCTTATATCTTACTTTTCTGTTTCCATCAGATAATAACAGCTGTGTGTGTGCTGTGTTTGGATCCAGTGTGATGTCACATGAATATTGTAAGAAGTCAGCTCTGGTCTTGGGCTCTGGTTCTGACAGTAAAACATCCACTTCAGTCACTGTCTGTGAGATGTTTGTCCATTTCTCTCTCAGGACGTCCTGTAGTTTATCTCTGACTTCTGACACAGCCGCTGTCACGTTCTCAAAGACCCTCAGAGGACGGATCTTGATGCTGGATGAGTGTGTAGATTCACTGAGTGGTGACAGTGAGAGGTAGTCGTGTAGAAACTGGTTGTGATCTTCTGTGTGTGAGAGCTTCTCCAGTTCAGCGTCTCTCCTCTTCAGCTCAGTGATCTCCTGCTCCAGCTTCTCCTGAAGCTCTCTGACTCGACTCACTTCAGTTTGCTGCCGGGATCTGACCTGCTGCTTCACATCAGAGCGTCTTTTCTCCATGAGACGGATCATCTCTGTGAAGATCTTCTCACTGTTCCCCACAGCTTTATCAGCGGAGCCATTGATAGCCTTCACCTCCTGTTGGAGCAGCTTCACATCTTTCTCTCTGCTTCTCTGCTGGATGTTTTGTCGACTCACCTCGAGCTCTCTCTGCCTCTCGGTCCTTTCTGCTGCAGCTGAGACTGTGTCATGACCTTTGTGTTCGTCCACAGGGCAGAGATAACAGATAGACTGCTGATCAGTGCGACAGAACATCTTCATCACCTCATCATGACGAGAGCAGACGTTCTCCTGGAGCTTCTTGGAGGGCTCCACCAGCTTGTGTTTCTTAAAGACAGGTAGTTCAAAATGAGGCTGGAGTAAGAGGTCAGACACTGCAGACAGGACTTACAGGCTTTCAGTTTTCTCCCGGTGCAAACATCACAGGCCACATCTTCAGATCCAGCATAGCAGTGATCAGCAGGAGCAGCTTGGAGTCCAGTCTTCTTCAGCTCCTCCACTAAATCTGCCAACATGGTGTTTTTCCTCAGGTCAGGCCTCGCTGTGAAGGTCAGTCTACACTGAGGGCAGCTGTAGACTGTCTTCTCATCCTCTGTATCCCAGTGGCTCTTAATACACTTCATGCAGTAACTGTGTCCACAGGTAAGAGCCCCCGGATCCTTCAGGAGATTCAGACAGATTGAACAAGAGAAGGTTTCCCGGTCCAGCTGAACTCCTTTCTGCGCCATTTCTCCTCTCAGTAACAACGACTGTCTGAGATTCACTTCCTCATAACTGAAAACAAGTTTCACCTCTGATCAACAAAGCATGTTACTATGCAGGTGTTGTTGGTTACACCCATCCTCAAACTGTAGATCTAAAGGGGAGGGAACCATGAAGTATGAGGATAGAGTGCAGCAGGCTGTGTTTGAGAGCAGGAAGAAGAGGGAGGGTTGATCGAACTACGATTCATTCCAGGAAGAGGAGCGGTTTGCAACAGAGAACATTTCTCTTTTAAAAACACTTCTCCTTTCAGATTTTAGGAAAGGTGTCACACTTTATTTCAAAATAAAAGCAGGGTTGAATATAAACATCAAGTAAAGTATATATACTCTCAGTATAAGGAGGTACAAAACTTTACAAAACTAAATATTGTAGAATGATCGAGGGTCGAGTTACTTTTACCAGACAGGTTTATTGTAGGTGATCAACATACAGCTCCATTTTCAGGAGAGAAAATAACGCAGTGCAAAAGCATGTTCTGCCTGTCGTAAAGCAGTCTAGTGCCGTAAACATAACGCTGCCGTAACAACTCCTGTAACAGTCTTTAACTTTGAGTACTGTCATCTACATGCAGATGTGACAAATACGACAATTCCAGTCTGTCGGCAGCAACCGTCTCGTAGCTATATTGCTATATTGCCGCCGCTGCCAGCTCAGCGGCCGAGACATAATGCCTGCCTGTCGGTGGCGGTGAGGACGAGGAGCCGGGCCGGCTCGAGCTGGGGCGGACTGGAAGTGTCGGTGCTCTCACTGTTTGCCTATGGACACAGACATAGAGTCTGTTTTCTGCCAGGAATTTCCAAGATCAATTCTGGAAGAAATCTCTGAATCTATTTTTTTTTCTACCTCTCCCCCAGCACGAAGTTGTCGGGTTCGACGTCGGCGTGGATGATGCGGACGCCGTGCATCGTCTCCACCATGCGGAGAAAAGGCGGTGGGCGCCGGGCGGCAGCCAAGCGACCAGCTGGGTGTTGATGTAAAACTCCCGGGGGTTGGCCGGCTTCTGAACCTGCAGAGAGACAGAAAAGAGTTCCATTAATGAAAAAGGATCAAGACTCAGCAGCCACGAGCACACGGTGAGCTTTTGGATCCACAGCCTCACCTTTAACACCGTCTTCTCGGAGGTCGTGGGGTCGGTGGCCTGGTAGACCGTCGCAAACGCTCCTTCTCCGAGGACGCAGTCGACCCGAAGGGATGCTTTTCCTGTGAGAGGGAGAGACTTTTACGGTCTACAAACGCTTTTCTTCTTCTCTGTACTACACCGCATTATTCAGAGTTAAAGCCGTTATGTCCTCCTTCTAACTTTAGATTCTGGTCCTGAATGCTCTGGATTTGTTTGGACCAGAGAAGGTAGGCGGTTTTAAGACACCCCCACACGGCCGTTTTGGACGCCCCTCGGTTTGCCAGATATGAGAGCAGTTATCAGGTCAAACCAACAGGTGTTGCAGCGATGGAAGCGGGCAAGAGAAGTGGTTCAGATAGAAGTGATTGTACCCGACCTAAAAAGCCTCTGCATGTTTCTAATAAGCTTCATGAGCAGAAACGTGCTCAAACTAGGATCAATGTTGGAGATGCTTTTGAAAAATGGAGAGAGGTTAGAACACAGAAAGGTTTACAGACCCATGCAGAGCTGGATAAACACTGAAGCTTCAGAGTCCACCACATGGCAACCTGTGAGCGCATCGACTCTAGAGAGGAGGGGGCGGGGGGAGACAGCTCTCTTCAATGTTTAGAATTTAGACTGCAGTACCCATTTTAAACACTAGGGGGTCAGAGTTACATAGTTAGTAATCCCCCCTATCTCTCTTCAGCTCTCCGATCTAATAAAGACAAAAATTGCCCCACAAATATCTTCATCTACACTTAACTTGATTTATAGAAAATCATAAAAAAGTGAAATCAGTTCTTTAAAATAAAGATAGTTCTGGTCCTCCTCCTTACCCATGCTGATGGTCATGTTGGGGAGGGCGCACTGCCAGGTGATGCAGCGGGGGTGAGACGTGAGAGGAGGGGTCAGGTCTCTGAAGGAGAGGGCGGCAGGGGGAGGGGGCTGCACCATGGTGAAGGAGGAGGTGGTCAGGCACGACGGGGCGGAGGCGAGACCTTCGCCCACGATGGTGCCTTGTCTCTGGTAGGACGGAGCGAGCGTGCTGACGGCGGTCTCCGAGAGCGTCTCGTTGATGGGGCTCTTCTCGATGATCGGGCTGAAGGAGGAAAACAGAGGACACAAATAAGTAGAGAAGATTTTTGAAAATGTGAGAGACGACAAATAACGATAGATTTATCAGTTTTGTTACAGAGCGAGAGAGAGGTGATTTAAAATTGGAGTCCTGCAGTCGCTCGCTTCCCAACCGGCTATCGTATTTCAACATGGCGGCAGAAAGTCGCCGGCTGTGCGCTCGGTAGTGTTTGTGCACTGAGAAGAAAAGCGCTGCTCGTCCGTCCTGTCTCCATGACAACAGTCTGTTGATAACGGCCGCTGTATGACCGACACTGCTCCGTTACTTTTTACTGAATGTTTTAAATTTGAGATCGTTTATTTACCCGAGCACACACACACACACACACACACACACACACAGACACACACACACACACACACACACACACACACACACACACACACACACACACACACACACACAGACACACACACACACACATAAACACAGACAGACACACAGACACAGACACACACACACGCACACACACACATAAACACAGACACACACACACACACACACACACACACATAAACACAGACACACACACACACACACACACATAAACACAGACACACACACACATAAACACAGACACACACACACACACACACACACACACACACACACAAACACAGACACACACACACACAGACACACAGACACAGAGAGACACAGACACACACACACACAGACACAGACACACAGACATACACACATAAACACATCAGACACGGAGCGAGGAGGACGTGGGGACAAGACACGATCCAAAACTACGGGGAATATCAAACATTTTAAAAAGAGCGCTACGGTGGCTGATAAGTGCAAAGCAAAATTACAAATGTGAGACAAATTTACATTTTGAAAAACCTTTTTACATTTTTAGAAAACAAAATTACAAAACCAAAACACTTATACTAAGGAAAAAACACATTTACATTTTATAGAACAAATTTACAAGATGTGAAACACTTTTACAGTCCCCAAACAAATTTACAAACAACAGAATCTTGACAAAATGGGAATGTACCAAATGTCAGAAGTGACCCGGAAGTGATCGAGTGAGGGGTCATTTTGTTTGTTTTGTTTTGTCGTGGTACATTCCCTTTTCGTCAAGATTCTGTCATTTGTAGATTTGTTTGGGGACTGGTAAAAGTGTTCTGCCTCTTGTAAATTTGTCTCAGCGATTGTAAAAGTGTTTCACATCTTATAAATTCATTTTGTCCTTGGTAAGTGTTTTTGGTTTTGTAATTTAGTTTCATAAAATGTAAAAATGTTTTTCAAAATGTAAATTTGTCTCACATTTTGCAAAAGTGTTTAACACTTTGTAATTTTGCTTTGCACTTCCCAGCCACCGTAAATGACTGATTAAAGGCTCTTCACATGTTGGTATATCTGTCATATGAAGGGTGCCAGTGGGTCTGTGTTTTCAGACACTATGTGGGCTTTTAAAGAATGGCTTTCAATTTCTTCAACGTGATGCTCATTTCATAAAGCAGTGTTCATGATTACACAATGTATGACTAGATTCTAATAAGTCGGTTTCTCTGTCTTCCAATGCCCACTGACACTAAGAAAACACTTTTATTAGTTTGTTCTCTTTTTTTAATCAACCTATCCCAGCTTTTGAAAGAATGTATCCTACAAACAGGGGTCGACCACGCCTCCTCGCTAAGATAAAAGTTTCTGTCCCTTCCTCACTCAGAGTCGCTCTGAGACTGTTCCTGAATCACTCCTTAGCTACTTTAGGAGCTCTCTGAGAGTGTTTTCATAATGTTACTGAATACGGACCCTCGTTCACTATAGGCACCTTGAAGCGACCTTTCTAATGGTCAATTCATATATATCAAGTCTCAAGGGGGTCCAAGTGTGAAATTATATATTTATAATGAAAAGACTTGAGGGACGGTTGCTTTTACATGATATATAAACTGCACCACAGCTTGTGGTTTCTTTGGTTTCCAAGCCCCTCAATCCCCCTGTGATGTGGCACTCTTCAGACCCCATCGGTGTGCGAAACAGGGAGGTGTCTGCAATGACATCATGCTGGTCATTGGTATTGTTAGTCTCAGACTAATCAGCTGCACCCTGTTTGTTTAACCCGAAAAACGCCCTCACCAAGAGGATGATAGCATTTATTATTCAATATGGAAAAACCAATCTTCTCCAGCATTTGACCTTTACGCTTTGTGGATAGTGAGTGTGTGAGTGTGAGTGTGTTTAGAGGTGCGTATGGCTCTTATTTTCCTCGTTCCTCTTATTGTCTACCAGCCCAAAATGCACTTCATAACAACATTTAGAATTAAACAGTACTTAGCTTTGTTTTCTTTTTTCATAAGAGGCTTTTATTATTTGGGCATGAAAGGAAGTTTAAGTTGAAAAATGTCTGTGATGAAGTTCTTATATCAGCAGCATATTAGCATTCAAAAGGTCAGTTAGTAAAGGTCGTAAAAGTTACTATTTTATGGCAGTGAAAAGGTTCACAATGAAACCATTTAGAATTGTTCATAATTAAGCATTAATAAGATATAATAAAGGGGTATGGTTTAAAATCTATGGGTACAAGACTTTGGTTGACTTATATCTCCAGAAAATGATTTGTGGTTAATAATTCTTAGGATCATTTCCAACTCTGTGCTTCGGAAAATGGATTTGACTTGGTTTGCTGGATTCTTGTTACAAAGCTACTCTGTTTACATCAAGCTGTCCCAATGTAATCCAAATCAATTCGCCTTCATTGATGGCAATGCAGAATTATATCTAATATAAAATGTTTTTGTAAGTGTGAAACAAAGACACCTCTTGACTGTTTGTGTCATGAGGAAGCAAAACCATGGTGATTTGATTGAAATAATTCCAGGATAGGATAGGATACGTTACGATAAACTTTATTGTCCCCTTGGGGAAATTTGTCTTGGACCTAAAGTGCTGCCAAACATTCAGCTGCTTCAATTACAATCAATTAATAATAATAAACAAAAGAAAAACACACCTCCACATGAAAAGAGACAGGCACATACCAATGCAAAACATCACAACATGTATTGCACATTTTATGCAAGATCTGCAAAAACAGCACGAGAGACAAAAATGCAAAGGTAACACATAGGAACACCATGACGCACAGCCCACACAGCCTTATGAAACATTATTTCGAATTTTGAACGACGTGGGTACAAACTCATTTTTAAAGCGGTTTATTTTACATCGGGGGACTCTGTGTCGTCTGTCAGAAGGTAGAAGCTCATACTCAGAGTGGAGGATGTGAGACAGGTCAGACAACACTCTGACAACAGACTGCTCATATACTTGACTGTAGGGAGAGGTTTTTCAGTCCTCCCCATCACCTTCATGGCCGTCTGCACCAGACGACCAAGTTTAGATTTGAACTGTACTGTAATTATTGTACTGGCATCCCTCCCCCAAGGATACTCTCCAACACAGCCAGTGGTGTTTACCACTGTGGGAAATGTATTGAATTCAAACCTAAACACAAATTTATAAAACACAATGCAATTTTAATTCTTAATTTGTAGTCATTAAAACAAATTACACAGCATTGTATAACTTAAGCTACACCAGCAATTGCTGTCAAACTTGTTCAACAGGGTCTATTGTCAGACTCTTCGTAATGGTTTGTGCTCATTGAATCAAAGGAGCGCTTAAATAGAAGAATGAGACAGACAATGGACAACATGTAATAGCCTCTGTAGTATTCTCTTTTACTTTTCAGACATTTATTAAAAACAAGCTCCTTATAGTGACATGATAGAAATGAAGGCTTTTATGTGTTCTTTTTAAAATGAATGTGTAGGGTAGAGTCTGCTGCCCCACGAGTTCACAGATCCCAAATGAAAATGAATTAAAGTGTTACATCTGGGCCTAGAGAAAACACAGCTCTGACTCATAGGGGTGAAAGAGAAACCTGGTGGCATTGATTGTCTAGCAGCTGTTGTCTGCCTAGCTGCCCCCCTTTTCTAAGCCTGAGGGGTGATTTGTCAAATATAAGTCCATTAATCACTGACTGGGAGAGCAGAGGAGTACAGTTTAGAGGCACAACATGACCACCCATCCATCTATAAAGATCCAGACACCTCACACAGAACCTGAGGTGCAAGTTCAAGGCCAAAGGGGAGAGCCCTCCCTCGGGTGGATACAAAGTTAGTGGCCAAGCCAATCACAGATCAGAGCTCTTGCAGCTAAGAACTGTAACCCTTAAGCCAAAAAGCCTGCAGGGTATCAACATTTGTACCACAAATTTGTACAACTGGAACAATCAATCAAATCACTGTACAGTCACTCACAACTGAAAAAAAAAACTAAAACATGAACTCTCACTTTTTTATTAATTGCTCCAGTGGGACATTTGTATAATTTTGGCTCAGTACCTCTCTTTCCTAAAAAAGTAATTGTCCTTTATCGTTAACACCAAAGAGATGTTATCTTTCTAATGATAGCTGCCCATCATGATTTGATTATATACAAAAACCTGTACATTATTTCTCTATACATTTTCTCTTGTTAATACTATCTCTATATGTATTTTTATTATTTCAGTGGTGTATTGATTGATTTAATCCATTCATTCATGATTTCATTAAATTCTTTCCACGTTTTGATTGATTTCATCCATTCATTGATTTGATTTATTGCAATGCTCGATTTGATCAATGTAACTTGGTCATTGATTCCTTTGAATGATTTCCCTGATTGCTCTTGTTGATTCGTTGGTCTCAGCTCTCCCAGGATGATTTCACTGAGTTAATTTTCCCTGAGTGTTGAGATTGATCTCATTGACTGATTTATGGATTGATTTAATTGATCTCCTCTAGATTTCATGAATTAGTTCGATTTCATCTCTTGATTGATTTGACTATTTTGTTGAAGGATTTGATACATTTCTTGAATCCATTTGATTTCTTTATTGATTTAATTCATTCATTTGTTTTGTCATCAGTTTATTTGATTGATTACAATTTATTGATGGATTTAATTGATGATTGATTTAATTTAATTGACAGATGTTTGTGTGATAAGATATGTTTTCAAATCCATCGGTGATGCATTCATAGAATAGAACACGTGATATATATCATTCAGTATTTTTTTTTAAATTTGTCTTAAGCAGGCTTGACAATATTACAGATTTTGTATCAGCTTTGACATTAAAAGTGTGAGTGTCAGATTCTGTTTTCTTTCTTTCAAACAGTCAAAGGCCTCCACCTCCCTAACCCAGGATGAATGGTTGTGTCCAAGGGGAGTCGGCATTCTAAGACTCCTTCAGTGCTATCTGAATAGCAATGAAGAAGAAGAAGATGGTAGACATTATGACATTCTCATATGTATAGGCTATCACACTTCCCAATCTCCTGCTATTCAGAATGCATGAGCACAAAGTGAAAGAGGGTTGAAGATCCTATCAAATAACAGAAGATCTGGTGGAGTAAGAAGCTCTCCAAGGCCTCACATAATCTTACACACACAAACGCACACAAACACACGCACACAAGTCCTCTTAACATGGCTGGATCTAACCCTACTGTACAATATGTCTACATAGGCCATTGTTAAGTCTTTGTGAAGGGATAAAGTGAGGGCACAGGGGAAGGTGACCGTCTGGCTGCTGGTGGCCTGGGCTCTGATAGCATTGTGATGAGTGAGTGGGCAGGGCTGGAAAGGGCTGCTTATTGAGGGATAAAAGTGATTGATGACTGTATAGGAAAAGTTAGGGTGACTCTTTGACAGCATACCCCTCTAAGGTCTGAATTCCTTTGCTAGTCAACCAGGTCCAAAGGTTTGCCGATCCTATAATGCTTTTTTCCCCTTTTCTTGACCAAGAAAATTTGATCTATCTGTCCGTCCGTCCGTCTGTCCGTTGCTCTCTTTGGCAGAAAAAGATGGATATCTAGATTACTTCCATTCTAGGCATCCACCATTCCCAACTCTTGCAATTACCAGGCACACAATCTGCTTTGTCTTCTAAAATAGATGGACTCTAATTGTGGGCCAAATTAAAGAGCTTAATGAAACACTGCTGTCGACCATTTATCACCACTAACAAAAGGACAGCGATGACAGAAGAGGAAGGGGAATGCCAACACATGCTATATCTTTGTAGCACAATCAGCCTTAAAATCACATACATTATTTTTTTTTTTAAAGTCTAAATGATTAAACTTATTCTACTGGGGCATAAGAAAACTGTGAGCCTCCTCTTACCTCAGCTGAATCGACTGGGATTGGGTATATAGCTGCCCCTGGAGCTACAAACAATACTACAACCTTGTGCGTCCCTGATGTGTGTGTTTGTTGGTGTGTGTGTGTGTGTGTGTGTGTGTTGCTTTGAAGACAGATTTGACAGGATGTGTGACCTGCCAGAGGTGGACAGATGAGTGTTTGTGTGAGCGTCCAGGAGAAAGTGGTTTAAGAGGCTCCTGGATGACAGAGGCCTCCCAAATGAGATTATACTTTATTGTCAGTGCAAGGACCTGGCTGTAATTCAGTTTGAAGAGAACATCAGGCCTGCATTAAACTGAGAAAGTTCACACTTGGCAATATGGACCAATAAGGGGATGACGAGGCTTTAGGTAGAAGCATGAAGCTAGAAGGGAGAAATAAGAACAATAAACTGCAGATGTCTTCCCACCAGCTCCTACTGGAACAGTTAGGCTGTGGGACCCCCTTAATCCTTACCACGTCCAGTAATAACACAGCAAGAACTAAGGCGTGATGGTCAAATCAGGTGGAAGAATTGTTTACCTTTCACTTGGAATCATCACTGACTACATCAAATTATTTTCATCAAAATATTTCTGGATGATTCCATCAATTCCACTCCCCCCCCCCCCCCCCCCCCCCCCCCCCCCACAAACATCTTTGAGTGTTATGGTACAGGTAATTCTACAATAAGAAATATCACAACAACATTGTCAGTAAAAAGTCACAATAAATTGTTGATATTGTCTTGACCTCAACAGTGGATGGAGCTTGCTTAGTTGTCATGATATTGAATGTTACAAAGATTTTGTTTTTAGCCTTCTTTTTGTGTAATGTGTCATGCATATAGCCTGATTGGTTGATCCTTTGGTCATCATCTTAAGACGTATGAAACTTCAGGCACACATAGTTGCACATGGTCATGATTTGTTTAATTTATTGTAAATTGAACAGGACACTTGGGTTGGGTACATGATGACAAAACGTGGGGCTTGTCACAAAAATACGTAGTGATTTGATTGATTAGGTCTAGTTCTTTGTTTTACAATTTGCTTGCTCAAGGGCACCTCGGCAGTGCCCAGTAAGTGAACTGGCTCCTCTGCAGCTACCAGACCAATTTCCAAACCTGGTCCGCACTTGGTCCGGGACTTGAACCATCGTCTCAATTACCTTATTTTTCTTTTCCTTTCCTTTCCTTCTATCCTTCCCCTTTTTTTTAAAGGACCAACATGTTCAATTCTCTTTTTCTGGCTCATTATCATAAGAGAGGTGTCAAAACTCTGTTATCTAAAAATCAACTGTAACAGCAACTCTTTGGTTAAACATGTTTTAGATTGTTTCTTCTTTGCTATAGTATTTTTCAGAAAAATATTTTTTAAAGTTCTTATATTGTGGAAGTTATCACATGCAGTAATGTCAATCTCATTGTCAAAATCTGACGGGTAATTTACCTGAACATAGATCGCTGTGGATGTCTTGAGAAAGTTGACTTTCACACCAGACGGACAGGAGTGACAGGATGCCAGTGATTCCCCACATTTTTGGTTTTGTTGGGTTACTTTGCAAACTACTGCACATACAGAGAGTTTTGGTGTTTGGAGTTTTTGTGCTGTGAATATTTTTAGAGTTTTTTTCAAGGTAGATCTTGGTGCTCACTATGAACATTGAAACAGTAGAGCCCTGGCCTGAAGTATCATGTCAAGACTTCTTAAACCTTGGGGTATAACAGTATTTGTTCTTGTCCTGTACCATCACGGCTCGGGACATACGATGAATATATCTGAGTGTAGAAAAAAGGCAATCAAACATCACACACCCCAACCCAGGTGTTGGTAATGCTGTAGCAATCAGCGGTCGCACAATTTCCAATTAAGTTATCAATAAAACCACTAGAGAAAGGAATGCTTTGAAACCAGCAAATATTTATTTGCAAAACCTAACGAATATGCTGCTGAAAGAAGACAGTTAACACATTAAGAAACAGCAGGTTGCAACACCTACAATAAAGTATACAACAAATATATAGTAGTATATAGTATAGTATACCTACAAACAATTACAGGTTCTACAACTCCCATATAAGTAACCACAAGAGAAAAGTCACAGTCAAAGTCAAGAAACTCAGGTAAACAGCGTTTTTGACTTTACTCACTGTTGAAGTCCTGCTCAGTCACAGTTTTAGATTTTCTATCCTGATAAGCAATACGACCCACCTGCCTTTTTTTTAAATTAGTTGTGTGGAGACACTTCAGGTTCTCATTGTAATGTTTCATTAAAAACACATCATACCTGCTGATGAATATTATATGTATGGGATTTTTATGCCTTCATTAGAAATAGAGTGGATAGAGTTAGAAATCAACTCAAGAGAGAGAGAGAGAGAGAGAGAGAGAGAGAGAGAGAGAGAGAGAGAGGAATGACAGATTCAATTGTTTTCAACTAAGGATTGTATAAAATAAGGTTTATTATTTTTAATGATAACATTAGAACAATATATTTGAACAAGGACATTGTATTGCACAGATGACACCACCAAGGTTACGATGGATATATTAAATGATAAATACATTTGACGCAAAAAGATGAGATAAAACTCAAGATTACATGATTTGTCATCCATTATTCAACGCCTTTATCTTTCAGTATCTGTCTCACAGTCTTTAGATATTCAGAGTCCGGGTAGCCATCACTGGAAGAACACAAATTAAGAAAAGTAAAAAAAAAAAGAATTATAAAAATAAAGTTTTACATTGAATGCAATGATTTTTCAGAATCGTCCTTGGATTAGTGTGATGTGAGAGTAAAGTTTTTAGATTTCAACAAACTTTACACTTCGGATAGATTTTTCAACTTACCTTGGGTCATTATCATTATGCCTCTATCACACTGTATAATCCTATAATATGTTATTGATGCAAATGTGGAGGCCTTCAGGTGAAGACTGTGGTTGTAATATATACTCACACTTTGCTCCCTGCGTCTGGTTGTGTTTTTAGCGGAATTGAAGTTGTAGTGACCATGTCTTTTCCATCTTGGTTTGTGGCAACAGTAAATAGGAGCTGCTGGTTGAAGGCCTTGTCCAATAGCTTCCTCACCTTCCTTCCCTCACGGCTGTCCGGCAGGTAAGCACAGAGCCGGATCCCTGCATAAGGCTGGCCAGGGTTAGGATGTTTCTTCTGCAAGAAGAAAGTACATTTTCAGTGTTAGAATAGAAACACTGTTTTTTATATAGACTTATTTTTTTTAGCTTTTAATACTTTATTTGGTCTACAATGTTTTGGTTGACTCCAGGAAGAATAGCTGTGGCTTAGGCCATGGCTAATGGAGATCTGAATAAATGAAATGAAATGAAATTTGAGATACAGAGTAGAATATCAGAGAATGGGGAATGACATGCAGGAAAGAAGCCGAAGGCCATTTGCAAACTTGCTTCAAGGACAACAGCCTCAGTACACTGGGCACATGAACTAAATACTAGGCCACAGGCTCCCTAAATAGAAACACTGTTACCTCCGATTATCCTCTTGTACAATCTGTTAGTTAAAACATTGGAAGGAAACATAATTGCTTCCAAATAACGTGCATTGATTGCTCCTCTACAAAGGTGTGACATATTGTACTCGAACCCTCAGTATGGGTAATGATGGATGGAAAAGATCAGCACCTAAGCTGTAGACAATAGACATTATGGTCTTCTTCTTACGTAGCTTCTGATTACTTTAAGCAATCTTAGATGCTTTTGCTCATCAGAAATTGATCAACTTCTGGAATCTTCTTTTATTTATTTTTTAGCTATTATCAGACTGTCCACTACCACATGTGCAGACTGCCATGGACCAATTGTTCATTGTTCTGGTCAAATCTGGTCCCCATTAGTCCAGGGACTACCCCCATTAGTCCAGGGACTACCCCTCTTTGCCTTCAGTGCCTTGACCATCAGACCTATGATCAGCAGCTCTAACATGTGTGCCTCATGTTTCCGAAGCCCAAGAGAGTCCCAGTCCTAGCAAGACACTCGTATATTGTTTAATAATATCAGATATTTGACAACCAGAGCATTACTGTTAAAGACCTTCACAATGAAACATGATCTTGATGTGATGAGCTCCATGACATTTTAACACTTATCAAACTGGCCGTGCAATATGTCTATGCTCCTTGCATGACCACGACAGAACCATTGGCTCCACTATGTTCATATTTTATTTTAAGTCTCAACTCAGCTCATTTGAGCTTTATAACAGACACACTTCTAGCTACAAAAATGTTGTGGTTAACCTCTACTAAGGAAATGACATGATCCATGGCCTATAAATAACTTTTCTAAAGAAGGAATTTGGACTCAACAATATTTGACCTAGATAATTTACAATCATTAATAAGTGGCCAGACATGAGAGACTACAAAACATTTGGCCTGGTGCGTAGTAAAAGAGCTAAATTCATTAATGAAATGTTAGGAGTTACAATGTCTGTGCAGGTTGTCAGTCATCCAGCTCATGGTAATTCAAAGGTTGATCCAAAGGCAACTGGACTTGGTTTAAGGTCTTGAGGTCACCTCTCCCTCGAAAGGTTTCTTCAGTTCTAAACTGACTGGTTGACCAAAATGGATCTGAGCTTTTGACCTTAGTTTCAGCTGGAGTCGTTCACACTCTCGGTCGTCCATGAGTTGTTATCCCAATATACTAGACTTGGTATCTCAATTAAATCTCTTCTTGCAGAAAACTCAGGGTTTGGAATCTGTTTTGCTTCAGTTATTGGAGGGATTTAGCTCCCATCCTCCTGTAGCTCTACTAACCAGACTAACCAGACGATCAGCTTCTTTAGTATCAGGAAAGCTGAGTCCCGAGAGAAACCTATTACCCTACTCGGAGCTCTTTCAGCTTCTCTCACACAAAGTAATCTCTGACATTGTTACCCTTCGTGTTGAAATGATTTTCACCTTTTTAGAGACTGCATTCAGGATGGTGTGATTTGTGCTATCACAGCAGTGCAATGTGATTTTATTTTATTTAGAGTGATGTGAATAGAAGAATGTACAAAATCTGTACTTTTACAATAAATGAGGCTTGTTTCTGACTCCTACTTCTATTACTCTAATGAGCAGTTTGTAAGAAATTGCTAATTGTTTTTCAAAAAGCTTGTTTTTGAATTTATATTTGTACATTCTAACAACATAAACCACACATTGTAGACACACATTAAAACACAAACACACATGGACACTCAACAATACAGAGAGTTTCAGCCTGTACCCATAAGGGTCCCTCAGACTAGGCTGAACTGCGAAGAACATTAATTTGTGCAGATGACCATTAAAATGTTAATAACAGATAATGTAGGATGTGCCATGGGGCCGTGCAATATGTCAATATGTCACTGCTGTAAGAAGGTATTTATGTATTCCATCAAATCATAAAATGCTATGTGTTTTGTATGATCTCTTTTGATGTATTTTTTATTCATTCTCTTGTAACTGCAGGACCGAGTCCGAGACATATTTCCCTTTGGAGACAATTCAGTTTAATTCTATTCAAAGAAGAGTAACTCAAAAGATTTAAAAGAGGAGTTTCAGCCGAGCTTATCAGTTGTGCATCTTTTTAGGGAGTTTTCATACAAAATAAAAACAATTCCTGTCTCATTAAAAAAAATTGGTTATGCACATAATCACTTTTATAATGCTTAAATTGATACTTGTTATTGTGTGTAATTAAAGGGTGTTTTCTTTTGATTTCCACATAATGTGCATGCACATTGACCAAAAGCAAAGCAATCTTTATATCGGTAGTAGATAGTTTTGAGGGTCCTTCATACTCGTATTTAAATTTGACACAGATATTTAATTCTTACTGTTTGTATTCCATCTGGGAATATGTAGTTGATCTGCACGGTGTTGTCATTAGGGAACCCTGGCAGGTCTCTGTGGAGGATCACCCAGGTCATCTGGCCCTCTGGCTGGCTGCCGTGCCCTGCTCTGTACGTCCCATTCACATCTTCCTTAGCTGCACAGATAGCAGGCCAGTTTAATAAATTATCAAGAGAGACAAGAAGATTATCAAGGAAAAACTTATCAGCCGCAATAATGTGTGTAAAGGACCTTGTTGTACAAGTGATGGAGGACCCTGTCCGTTCAGATAGCGGTTACAGTGGAGCTTGTCGCTGCTCTGGCTAGAGCCCATTCTGGATAGGAGCGCACAGGAAAACAAAGGGAGGAAAACAGATCAACACCATTAACTGATTGAAAGGGACATCACCAAAAAACGAACACAGTCAATCACATTTTATACATTTGTACGACTGTTTTAATGGCACACTCTGGTTTTACGCACAAATTTTAGTCAATAAGTCTGAATGCTGCTCCATCAGTGGTAACAATTGTAATGATCTTTAGTGGCTAGTGATGAAAAAATCTCTTTGCTTTGTGATCTAACTTTACTCTCTTCACAATTCTGATGGAGATTTTTATATTTATGTTCCCTGCTTCACACTCTGTCGTGGTATGAAGACCATCAGACTGAAAGTTGTTGAAGTATCATGAATAAATGGATGAAGTGCTGTTAAACATTTACTGAAGAAACATGCCATTTTATAATTAACTATGAACTACAAATTAAACTAACAAGGATATAAAACTACAAAAGATAAGGTTGATGAAACGAGAATAAGACGTTCAAAAAGGATGTTAAACCAGAAACTGAGTATCAATCAAAGAAAAAGGACTAGGAGGTGTTGCTTTCTCTATTCCTATAACTCTATATTTTATTATTTCATTATATTGTTAGAAAAAATAAATCCCACTTTCAGATTGACAAACGAGGGGCAGGTTTCTAGTTTAACCACATAGCAACCAAATCACAGCATCCCACATCACAGAATTAAACAAGATTTATTTATCTTTGCGGGTGTGTCCCTCAGAGCGCACTGCAGTCCTCTCTGTCTAAAAACTCGGTAGAACAAAGTTGACTAATATATCGGAGGTATACATTATGTAGACGAGGTGCTATAATGATAATGATGCATGAGGATGTTTGTCTAATCTTATGGCCCAACACGTTGTCTGTGACTGTTAAGACTGTGTCTGTATCATCAAATATAACTGCAGGCTAAAGTATGGAGCCATGACTTTTTAAAAATGTTGCAACAGAACATTCTGCTTGTCCAGTTTTAAGATAACAGGTGTGTTGTGAAAAAAAAAACTGTGTGAGTGCTATGTCACAGTGTTACAGGATTACATGAAACAGGTAAAGAACTTGTAAAAAATCTTTGTTATTAAAGTAAAGCCGACAAACAGTGAGCTATTGTAACTGCTCCTCTCTCCACCCTACCTTTGTTAGGTTCCTCACTTGTTCTGGCCCTCTTCTGTGCAGGCCCGGAGTTCAGATGTTTGTTCAGCTCATGATAACATGAGAACGAAACAGAAATGGCTTAAAACAAGAGCGAGAGGTGTGGGTGTGTCAAGTTGATGCACTCTCATGCTGAGTGATCTGTTTAACTGGTGTAACAGCTTTGACAGGTACTCTGATGTGTGTGTGTGTGTGTGTGTGTGTGTGTGTGTATCTGTGTGTCTGTCTGTGTTTATGTGTGTGTGTGTGTGTGTGTCTGTCTGTCTGTGTTTATGTGTGTGTGTGTGTGTGTGTGTGTGTGTGTGTGTGTGTGTGTGTCTCTGTGTGTGTGTGTGTGTGTGTGTGTGTGTGTGTGTGTGTGTGTGTGTGTGTGTCTGTCTGTGTTTATGTGTGTGTGTGTGTGTGTATGTGTGTGTGTGTGTGTGTGTGTGTGTGTGTGAGAGAGAGATAGAAAGATAGAGAGAGAGAGAGAGAGAGAGAGAGAGAGAGAGGCAGCATGGAATAAAAACAATAATATCTTTTAATATCTTTAGTTGATTATTGCTCTTTCAACATAGTCGGTGTATCAATGATAATCATAACAAAAACTAAAACAAAACAACAACGCACCCCCCTCAAATGTAAAAAGTAATTCTGACCACCTTCTCCCCCCCCCCCATCTTACAGTTGAAAATGTTATTTAAACAGTCCAGAATCCAAAGAGTCCACTGAACATATGAAATCTGAAATAACATATAACACCGATGTTACCAGACAGTCAAAGTTAGGGTAAAAATGTTACCGTCTGTTGAGACTAAGTGGGTTTCTGTTGGTTTGTGGTGTGCTGCAGTACTTACATGGGATGTTACATTCAATCTTTCCAATGATCATGACAACAATCCCACCTCTGGGCGACATAAACATCATTTATCTGTAAATAAAATGTGTAAATATTACTCTGACATCTACTACTATTATTACAATAATCAGGGATTACATCAGTCTGCAGCTTTCTGAGTTTTCACCCTGTCACAGTCTCACCACATGTGTTCAGTGAAACCCCCTCCCAAACACTGCTCTGTGGATAGGTGGGACGATGTGGATTGCAAAGATTGTGAGATTTAGGTCTACATAAAGAACCATACCAGAATGTTTTACAAGTGTTTTACAAGTGATGGGAATTTCAGCTCTTTATAGTAATCTGGATCATTTGTCTCAGTAGTAATAGGAGAAACTGCTCTTCAACTGGCGACATTTTGGCTCCATTAAATCAGCAAAATGTAGCAATGTTTTGACCTGTGATTGATATGTGTGCATGTACTGAAATTAACGCCAATAATTAACGGTTAATGGATTAACGGATGTGTGCCCAGCTGACTAATCTGTATAAATCCCAATATAAAACATGAATGTAATACCACTGAGCGTTAGGTGTGCCTCTGGCAGAGCGGTGTGGAGAAAAGATCATCCCTGTATTCTGTGATGTAGAAAGTAACAACAAAAAGGGGGGAAATGAAAATGGCTTTCAAACAGGAGGCGACCTACAAATCACTATTTTTCTGCCATTGTTTGCATTTATATAACATAAGTTTGAACATTTGAACTTCTTACATGTAAGAAGTTGAATATTGTATAGCTCTGTCCAATATGCTCACGACAATTATAAAGCTAAAAATGAAATAAAAAAGTTATATAAGGTTAAAAATAGAACAAAGACAGGACTATCAGAATTTTTTTCCCAAGAGTTTCTTAAGTTTTCACAGGAAAACAAACTCACAGCTCTTACAACTTCCCCCATGTAAAGGTAACATCTTTGGAAAGTGAAAGAAGACCTTTGTAATCACATCCACTCAGGCTTGAAGATAGAGTTTGCTTTCTCCTAATGGGATTAGTGTTGTGCGGATTTCTCTCAGTGAGAGCGTAAGCTTGACACTCTATCACGGTGAATGGCACAATTAGCTGCAGCGCTGCTGTCAGGTATTACTGGCATCTGCAGTGAGAAATTAGGCTAAACGACAAAATAAATGGACAGGAGCCTTGTGCACCCACACAGAACTCAATCCCACATCCCCCACCTTCCCTTGCCCTCGATGTCTCCTTAGGCTCCCCTTCAGCCCTCCCTGCCTAATTTTCCCCACTTCACGTTTTCTTCTCCTCTGCTATACTTCCCTTCACCTCCCACTCAACCTTACTTGTCCCCCCCCCCCCCCAACCTATTATCTTCCATTTACACTCCCTTTGCTTCCCCAATTGCCCTCTTTTGGCCTGCCTAACCAACCAGTGTCTACCCCTCAGTTATTGGATAATTTGGCTTTCTCCCACGTGTCTCTATACTAATTAAATGTGGTGTACACTGTCTGGAGAATGTCACAATTGATTTTTCTTCCTACAAAGCAGTGTGGAGCCATTTAATTTTGAGGACCTCATCCCGCCCGTCCCCGAAACACCCTTCATGAACACATGCCATTTCTTCCCTACGAGGAACTGCTACACATTGACTCTGCATTTAAAAGGCTAACTTTGTTCTATATCACCACTTACTGCTGACCCTCTCCGTCTCCTATGACCATGCTTTGTTGTCACTGTCCACCATGCTTGTATGTTCCAGGAGTCAAGGCCTGAGCTAAGTTTTCTCCTTCCTCCTTGTGTTTCTCCTGCAGTATTCTCCTGTGTCTCTCTCTGTTTGTCTCTGGGAGTGATGGTCCTCAGCTCTCCTCACCTGCTCTACCTGATTTCCTGATTGAGCATGGTATGCTCACTGTAACTTTGCCAAATGTTTGCCAAATGTTGCTTAATACTCATGATGGTTAATGTTGGGTCTTTGTTTATAACAATGAGTTGGGCTGGGCGATATGACTAAAAATGTTGTTAGATAAAAAATGTTCCTATCAGTCGATAACGATAATTATCACGATAAATGTCAAATGATTATTTATTTCAAATTGAGGCTGATTTTTCTGAATGGAATTTGAAGAATCAAGGTAAATTGTGGTTAAATTATTGGTTATTGTCAGAACATGACAAACCATAGTTGAACAGAGGAACATTTCACAATCATTAACACAGTGCACGGTGTTGGAAAACGCTGAGAAGGTTGTCGTTGCCGCTTTATCGCCCAGGCCTGACAATGAGTAAGGCCTTTTACCTGCTTTTTGTAAAGTGTCTTGAGATAATATGTGTTATGAATTGGCGCTTTACAAATAAAGATGGATTGATTAACAGGGTGGGTTTTCTCTTTTTTTTTTTTGCAGAACTATCACATTAGTTGCTGAAAATGTATCTAGTTGTAATACATTATGGTCTTTTGATTCTTTTGCATGATATGCCATAACTCCGTTTCACGTATTGAACTACCCTCCTCAGGACATCCCCCTTATTTATCTCTTGTCTCAAGCTCATCATGTAGAAACTAGAGGTAGTTCTTCAATCAGGGTCATCAATCAATCCATTTTTATTTTGTATAGCACCAATTTATAACAAATGTTATCTCAAGACACATTACAAAAAGCAGGTGAAATACTTTACTCATAAGGTCCAAACTAATGTTGTCCATAAAATATGTTGTAGAATGGCACATTTGATTTGTGCTGGTGAAAAGAAAATTGAGAGAAAATAGCAAGAGAGCGCGATGAAGAGAACCATGACAAATGTGCTTTTGCTATCAGGCGTCTGCTAAGCAAGATGAGACTTTTTCACCCTGACAACAAACAGAGATATCAGTGATATTAAAACAGACAAAGCCATTTTAACCTACTTGGCACAATTTGCCTGGAGTTAATAGTCAGTTGTGGGAGATTTGATCAGCAGTGAGCCGAGTGGATTACATCCAGTTCAAACGGTCCAAGTAGCTGTCTCTTCTCATTACATCAGTACCGCTGCTGGCTAAATCAGAAAGAGGAAAAACTGCTGCCAAAGGATGGAATTGTCAAAGTGTGAGTGTGTGCATGTGAGAGTGTGTTTGTGTGTGTGTATCTTTCAGCTCCAACAGCAAAAAAGTGGGTTTGTTGGAGGGCGCAATACGTTTGTCAGAATGTTTTTTTTATTTTTTGCAAAGACACAGAAATACTAACTGTGTTTTTGTTCTTTGAAGGTGACTTTTGCTTGATAGGTCCCTCATTAAATGCCTTTAAATTAGAAATAGAATTTGTTTTCATAAGAAATGATTCAGCTCTTTCCATTCAGCGTTTAAGTTGTGTGGTGCCTGATTTTTGTTCCCCCTATCCACACAACCACATATTCTTATTAGCATACACGACGCATCGCAAAGTAGAAACCTACGGGTTCCATCAAAAAATTAACTACAGTGGAGTGAAGAACTAAAGTAGTCTGCGTGTACCCTTTATAAATGTACAATGTTAGATGTTAAGTGACCCACTAAGCTATTCAGTGGCTCTTCTGCTCTGAGAATTGTAAGTGCCTGAACAGGGGGATACAGGAGACCAGAGATGGGAGCTTCTGTTGCTCCCTTTCTCTTGGTTCCGTAGGTACAAACACCTTTTGAAAACAATACACACAGAGTTAGGCCTATTGTTAGCAGGACATCATCCATCAAAAGTCACTATGTAGACCACCAACACAAAAACTTTGAACCAGTGCATTTTTTTAAATTAGTCTAAGGGTCAGAAAGGCTCCTCTGTTAAAACACGATTGTACACATTTTTGGATGCTACAGTAGTATTTGCATACAAACTTATTTCTTGTATAATCTATATATTGACTTGTTACTTTTTCATCTATTAACTGTGACTATAAGATTAGCCTCATGACTTTTTCTATGCATGTTTTCTGTCTTTGTAAGCTGTTTATTTCCACGAGAGTCCAACTACTTACTTCTAATAGATAACCAACAGTTGTCATAATAACAGAGGTTGTTCATCAGAGACTCTGCAGCAATTCACAGTCTCCTTACATACTCACTGCCACTTCTGACTTGCTGCTGAGCCACTTTCTATGGATGGGATTTGAGGCTGATTGTCATGAGAACTTATGTTGATGCATTATTCCAAGAAGGAGCTATCTGGCTAGCTAGCTTGATCACTGAAATGACTTGACTGAATAGAACACACACAACAACAACAAACCAGAAGTCCCCCTCACTGTAATATATGGGGCAGTAATAAATATTATATTCCACTGGTTTACTTTCTTAGTTAGAGAAAGTTTGTGTAAAGCCATGGAGTTGAAGTTTGTCTTAATAACCTGTGAGATATTTAGGGCTTCTGAGAATATATAATGGGATCATACTGCGGGTTAATATGGACAAAGTATAACAAAGTATAACAAGGTATATAACAATTAACAAAAGATCTGATTATGGGTATAATTATTATTTTAATCTTTGGATGTCTCATAACAAGTAGTCATGGAATTATCTAACTTTGTTTTTCAGCAGGTGGGGTTGCCATTTCAGCCAAATGAAAAAAGCCCCTGAGTGGTGAGAAATCCTCATTATCACTCAAAATAAGAGAGCTGCATGATAGTCAATGGCAACATTTTGCCCACGTATACGAAGACGCTATTATTAACGATAAAAAAAGGTTCACCTCTTATCAATCAACCTTATTTGTGTAGCGCAAAAATCACTACAAATGTTATTACAAGACACTTTACAAAAAGAGCAGGTCTCGAGGGTACTCTTTGTTATATCACTACTATTACTGATGGAGGCGGAAAGATGTTTGACTGGTGGTTATTGTCCCATTAAACTGAAATTATCTGTGTCATCCATAGCACAGATATGCTGAGCATTGCAACGTTAACTATGTGTTTACTACTGTTACCATGACAACAAGGCCTAGTACTGTAATGCCAGTAGTTAATCGTGTCTTATGCACCTTCTGGCCTACAGGTAGTTGCAGTTGAACTCATTTTAAACATTGTAATGGTAACAATTGACACTAAATGTGTGATCTGAAGCCATTGAGGGAAAAAAATCACAAATGACTTTGCTGATTTCAGATGTTTAGCTCACTTCAGTAAAATATAAATAGTAACTGAAGATATAGTTTGTTCACCTTTCACTAAAGGCTGCATTACAATTAAAAGGGACTTCAATAAAGATCTGCGCTGAGTCTGACCGACTAAACCTTGAATGGGGATGGGTTAGATGGGAGAAGGTTGGCTGCGAGGAAAAGAGAAAGTTAAAATAAGAGGAAGTTCACAACATAATTGGACTGCCTGGATTAGAGGAGAGAGTCAGGCAGGATTTGGGACACATGATAATTATCCCATCTGAGATCCCATCTGTGACCCCCCCATGTCCCCAGCCTGTTTTCTTAACCCTCCCCAACCCTCTCAGCTTAAGCAGGATTGTCTTTCTCTGCTCCAGAGTCTCTGAGGTCACTAAAAACAAGCCAGGCTTTTGTGTCACAACAACAAAGGATTTCAAATGAAGAAGCAGATACCTTTTAACTCCCTATGTGAGGAGCTAGCACTTGTTTTGCAGTTTCACACTTTCAGGAAAGCTTGAGTTTCTGTGGACTTTGTTGCTGTGTACGTTAAAGAAACGTGTCTTGTTAACTTAGCAGTTTTTGTTTTCATTGGAAAACAGACGGTAAAATCAATGTGGTATCTATAACTACTAAACAACACATAGATGATGTTTATGTTTTTACTATGCATCATTTCTTTCAACAAGAATACCCCATTAAGCATAAACCAATCAGAATACGTTTATGCTGTACAAAATGTATTTTTACTTAAATATTTTCATCAGACTTGACTGTGATAACTTAAACAACTTGTATTGTCATTAAAGTTGGTACCTCTTGTATCACATCCAGTGGTGATTCTAGAGTCTGTTGGGGCCCTAGGCAAAAATTAATTTGGAGCCCCACCAACCACCGTCTGCCAGTGTCCCAACACTCTTACTCTTTCTTTAAGAATTCTTCTTCATTTTCCTTCAGTGACTTTCATTCTGCTAATGAGAGTAATTGCCGTCAGAGGGGGCCCCCTTAGGGAGGTTTCCTACTGTCATTGCAAAATTGCACGTTTTGAGCTACTGCTGCAGTTTAAAGTTTGTCAGCCCTCTGGGGCCCCTTACTGGCCTGGTATATAGGTATATATTTCCTAAAATCTGTGGAGACATACTTAAAAAACAGTCGATTTGCCGAGCTAGGGTTTAATTCAAATAGCAAGTGAAGTACTCTCAGTTTAAGACAGTACAGCAATTCGAAATGAACCCCCCAAAATTTGTAATATTTAAAGTCAAATAATGAAATTTCAAACATGCGATCAAATATGCAATTTATCACAATTCTAAAATGTAATTGTTTGACAGCCCTTATGTTTATGTATCTAAAACTAATGTAAAAAATCGTATTCAGTGAAGGTCCGTCTCTATCCATGTGGGGAGTAGTTGGGCTGCGCCCCAGTGCCCTCTATTGACCAGCTGCCAATACAATTCATTAACCATGTTACTACATTTTAATTATATAGAAGCACTCTCCAGACAATAAATAGCCATCAACCTTCTGAGGTCCCTTACCCACTCTTTGCTTGATCTTCTGGACTTGAACTGGGAGCATGGGTCACAGTTCTCCCAGTTGCCTCTCGACTGTGTGCACAAACAGAACAAAGTGTCAAGATAACAGATGCATCTCTGATAATAATAGCACTCACAGAAAAGAAAGACATTGATTTTAAATCCCCTCTAACCCAGATGTGGATGGCCTAAATCATTTTTTCTCATGAGTAATGACACATATGGGTCTCAGATCCTGAAAACTATGTCACATTTTTATCATCAATATATCAATTTTATAATACCGACAAATTAACTGTATAGAAATCATGTACCTGCTTTCTGCACCAATTCAATATTCAGCCCCATTCAGAAGCAAGATTGTGACTGGTAGAACTAGACTATAATCCATGACACTTTCATGAGAAGCAGCAGTTTGTATAAACTTATCTCACAAGAGATGCATCCTTACAGCTCAGACGACATGGGCGCTAACCATCCAGTAGGTAGATTGTTCATAGTGTCAGTCTGTTCCAATTCTGGGCAAAGTGATAAGAAGAGGCACTAAAATTGTCTTTCCATGTTGCAGTTATTTATTCTGCTGTCAAACTGGAGCCAGGAAGCTGCTTTCTGGGACATATACTGAAATCCAGGCTAGTGGAATCTGCCTATAGGTAGCTATCCAAGACTGTACAGTAATAGGTTGGGTAATGTTTAAAAAAACTTTAATACTCGCATCATTACCAGAACTCATTAACTGACACTAATACAATATCTCTGTTACTGATTTTCTATTTCTTTTGAGATTCATGAGGTGATTTGAAGAACTCGTTTATTGCCTTACTGACATTATTTTGATAACCAAAAAATTCAATTCAATTAAAAAAACTGTATTTGTTCACGAGGGTAATTCAAAGGCACATTGAGCAGAAGCATATAGACAGTGTATGGACCTCAGCAAAGTGTGCAGCTTTTGTTGTTGCAAAACAACTTACAGTTCTTCATTAGTCAAACTTTAAAGAGTCATTACTCTTTACAGCCAACACCTGGAACTGGACAAAAATATTATGATTTAACATGACATTTATATAACATTTATGATCCGTTGCCCTCCATTAAGCTTGATTTGTGTCCATGCATTGGAATATTACAGGCTCGCTGTGTTACGCTAAAGCACTTAGTTTTAAAGTTCATTCATTAATTTGTTACTGTTATTTGATGTTTAAATGAGTTCACTTTAACTGGAGATATGCGATTATACGAAGCAGATATTTCAGTTCGATAGGTGATAGCACCTTCATGCTTGAGTTTCCACTTTCTCCAGCACATGCCAGTAGCTCCACTCCACCATACTCCACTCCAAATACATACCAACACTATTTTCAACAGAGCCCTGCTAGCTGCTACAGGCGTCAAGCTGAACAGAGCAGATCGACCCGGACAGGAAGCATCCAGTCAACTTCAAAATAAAACACAATGTGCAGACCCCCAATCATATATCCCATCACTCTGTCATATAGGCACCAAACAAACAACCAAGCTACCTCGGAAACACAAAGTAACATGTTGCTTGCACGTTTTTCTTTTTATTCTCGCGTGATCTTTTGGTTCTCCTGTGATCTTGTGAACCCGTAGCTCCAGCTGCTCACGGCTGCGCTCCACTAAGGGACACAGGGGTGTTGGGCGCTCAGTTGGACGAAGCAAAACCACAGCGGAAAAGAGACGCTGCCCACATGGATCCTATAGAAACCAACAGCTATGAGCTTAAACATCCTACAGGTTAAAGTTGTCCGTATTGCTTCTTATACATCTGCATACATATGTTTATGTGCGATGTTAAGTGTGAGGAGTCCTATTCATGTAGGATTGTGTACTGTGTGAAAAGCAAACAGATGTATTTATGAGCACATGCTTATAATCAGCCCACATAGTGCGTGAAGGACATAGAGCTGGAACAGCTGGCCAACACAGGATGAATGACAGCAGGCAGGAGTCACTATGCCAGCTCATTATTATTAACAACAAAACCTTCATCAGAAGAGAGGTGTAATAACAGATAGATCAAGGGATTCCTGTCCCTGAATACTCAGCTTATAATTTAAAATCTTAATTTTTTTTTTTTTTAAATTATTTAATTTTTATTTATTGCACAAAAAAAAAAACATAAACGTAATAGATCAATGGAAAAACAGACAGTACATAATGATTAGTTAATTAACAAAATATACATTTTGAAAGAAATGTGCTGGAGGAGCCAAATAAACCCAGAGGGGCTTGTCGAGTGGCCCTCCTAAAGAGAAACATGTAACACAGACATATTATTAATGTAGTCCAAGCAAAAACAATACAGCTAACAAGAACACATACTCAATAAGGTGTAAAAGAAAGCAAAACAAGAAATAGACAAATTAAAGAAGAAGGAAAATAAGCTCTTATGGCAGAGAAAGATTATGATGGCACATTGCTTGATTGGCCAAGCAAGAAATGAATGGTTTGTTTTTAAATAAGTTGAGGCTGGTGCTGTTTCTAATATGATTGGGTAAATTGTTCACTGGTTGTATGTTCACCTGACTCACGGTTAACTTGCACCTTGTTTCTGCAACACTGAGCGTGCTTACACGCAAGAGGGAGAGAGAGAGAAAGACAGAAAGAGAAACAGAACTTCCATGATAATGATAGTGAAAGAAGCAGACAGAGGGGTCGGACCAGGTGAGTCTGTGAGTAAGAGAGAAAGAGAGTGTTAGGTGAGCTGTGTCTCTCTAGAAAGACAGTCTCAATAATACTGTATATCACAGGGTGTACTAGTGTGCTCTGTTCATATTAACTGAGTTTGGTCACAGTGTGAGAGTAACTACTCATCCAAGAGTGCAATGAAACTCTTATAAAATGGTCCATGATGAACTAGATTTACAAACAGCTAATGTGATGCTAATAGGAAATAAAACTTAGTTCTGATCCCAAGCTACGACAAGTTCAAGTCAAAGTGAAACTAAACCTGAGAAGAAAGGATTTGTACATGGCTTCTCCTATACTCCCTGAAATGCAATAGCAGAAAGGATTTGACCATGAATCAATATGGCTACAGAACCATAACAGAGTGAATGTGTCTTTTTGAAGTCAATGTTACATCATAGTTTCAGATGAAATGCTGTTCCATTATTGTCTTCTCAGTTAGCTGCTATTATGTCCGGTCATATGAAAAACACAATATCAACCATTAAATAAGGTGGAAAAACTTGATATTCATTGAAAGTGATCTTTAACATTTATTAACCAGACAGGTCTGAGGTATGTTGTGCAATTTATGCTGTATGAGGTATAATGTAATAAATAATATATACTGTAATTTGATTTAATTTGTTAACTTTATAAAACCTTTTGGCCAAATCAAGAAGGGAGAAGCTTTCCCTTCATAACGATGTATTTAATTTAAATGACATCAGTGATGAAGGGCAGTGAAGGAGACTGCTGAAGCAATCTTCACACCTCTAGTATTGCTCCAGATGGAGGCTGTAGCCTGGCTGACAGCACAGGGGCCTGCTAAAGGTTACCATCTTATTGTACTGAAACTCCACCACACCACAAGGAAATGAGAAACAAAAAAAATCTGAAAAGACATCTGCTCATTAGACTGGACGTCTCTTTTCTTTTTTGTTCAGTAAAAAGCATTCATTACATTTTAAGCTAACTTTTTATCAACTCCATATCTGCTTTTATTTTCACATTTCTGTTTATTTTTTATATAACTATCTATCTATCTATCTATCTATCTATCTATCTTTATTTGTATGGCACCAATTCACAACAAATCTTATCTCAAGCAGGTAAAAGACCTTACTCATTGATATATTTTCTACAAAGACCCAACGTGTTTTCTGTAGAAAAATAAAACACAGGGTCTGCATGAAGCTTTTGAACATTTGTATGCATCTTAAACCATTCACAGTTTCAATTAAGAAAGCTGACATTCCTTCTCTCGTTTGAAAATGTGTTCATTTGTTTAGAGCTTGTCTTCGATAGAGTAAACAGAGGTGCTGCTTGTCAACAGGCAAGGAAGGCAACTTTTTGGATGGGGCTCCAAAAGGCTGACAAACCCTAAACCACAGAACAGTGTCTCAAAATGTCCAAAGGCTGCCATGACAGTAGGGAACCTCCCGTCTTATTATTCATAAGGATTAGATGAATAGCTACAGTCCCCCATACATGTCTACACTTAACCATTTTAGCCATAATAAGCCTGTGACCTGTAGTCCTGAAGGATGCAGTTAGGTATATTCTCTCTTTTGTTGAGACGTTGTTGGTACTCTTATATTTCTTACTTTCGATGATTTATTAAATAATGTATTTTTTTTCTAATAAACCCTTCACTTTTAAAGGCCCCAAAGGGAGCATGCAAGCGGCAACCTCCGGTGTGAGGCCAATGCGAAGCGTAAAATCCTGCAGTCTGTCGAGTGTCCGCTTGAGGCTGGTTCCAGGAACACCGGAAGTCACATTGACACTACAGGCAAAAATCCCATTTTTACAGCATGAATTAAAATTTACAGCCTGGTACAAAAAACTAAATAGGTCTGATTAGTTATTGTCATCATGGGCACACACTGTACTGGGCAAGATTTTATTTTTAACGCCTCCGTTTTGATTTTATGAACGATACCTGTTATCCAAAGTTAGGAGTTTAGCTGACCTGATTGACAGGTGGGCGCAACTGTGATGTAATGGTTTGTCATAAGGCTTAAAACCCGTCTCAGCTCCAGCTCTCAGCCTGCCGTTAGGTTGACTGAAGGTAAGGATGAGACAGCATTACCAGCATGGCGGCCGCTGCCGATGAGCCTCCGGAGCCCCCTGCAGGAACAGATGGGTGATGTCACTCGGGCTTCATCTATTTATATTTACAGTCAAAGGGGTGTCGTGCTTCTTAAGTCAACATAGGGAATGATGGATGGATAATGTGATTTTAAGAATGAACTGAATTGTCAGTTTGACATCTGGTGACATGGACAAGGTGTTTTAGCTGGTTGTGAAATCCTGACCTTCAGAAATACAGAAGTCTCATGATCAAGTAAAAAAAAAACATACACAATGTTACTCTCATTCATTTAATTGAAATGCTGCTGAGGTAAAAGTACACAGGTGACTCTTGTCGGACAAAAGAAAAGTGCAAAGTTTGTTATAGTATTGCACACACCACACATTGCATCTAACATACATATGCCTTTCACACCAATACACTGGAGAGGGTGCAACTTCAAGACAATCAATCATTATGATTGTGATTATGGGATCATTGAGTTGATTAATATAATATTGAAACATTTCCTCTGTGCTCTTTTACACTCTGTACATGGATTAGGCAGAAAAAATAAGAACAGTTTGTATCACTACAATATTTACACAATTCCAGTAACAGTGATCCATACTTTCTATCGCCAAGATACACAACACTGTACATGGAGGGATATTCTTCTCTACTTCTGCATAGTGCTTTCAGTTCACATTGCAATACTTAACACTGTAATAACAACTCCATATGTGTAAAAAAAAAAATGTGTTAAACATTGCCAAAAACACAGTAATCATTTCATAAGCCCAATGATTAAGTTCAGCATGAGTTGAAGATGTTGTCATAGCTCAGTCAGAGCAACACCGTCCTCATATTTATTGTTAAATGTGACGGACACAGAGTAGTGTCAGAATCCAAGCCATGATGTCTTTCTGAATGCAACTTTAAAGTCTAGATCAAGAGTTTACAACTCATGCCCATCTCATACGTTGTTGGACCTTAAAGATCTGAATGGGGTCAAATTGGAGAAGGACAGGAAGGCATCAGGGCTGAGACAAAGCCTATCAAACAAATCACTTTCATTAACATCTTCAAAGTTGCTACCAGGAGACATATTTCAGTTCAAGTTTCATGTAGACGTAGAAGAACTACTGCTCTTCTGGAAATGGTAAATGACTGTTGTGGTTGTGATGCCCCATTTAAAAATGCCCAAACTGATTTCCTCCTTAGGGAACGGGCATTAAAACTAAAATATTTGGACGAATAGTAGAGCTCACTGAATCATGGTTGATTGATAGACAGGTTGAGTCACCCTGACATACTCAAACATTGAAATGACAGAAGTAAGATCAAGTAATTATGGAACAAATAAGTTGGTTCTATGCCTTCATTTTTTTTTTTGTCACAATCAGATTTCAAAGTTGAGGATATTTAATGATTAATACCTTTTTTGGGGTACTTCTCAAAAGTGAGAGTATACAATAGATTGCTGGTACCAGAGCCACTTTTTGTGTTAATCACTTCTGAGTTATGGACTCCAGGAAGGCCTCACACTTGGATTAGACTCACCCTTAAATGCTAAATGTTCTGGACAGTGTTGGGGGATAGTGCCACCTTGGTCTGTTCCTATTTAGTGTTACTATTTTAAAATACAGTTGTGTCATTGTTCTCAGAAGGAAGTTCAAGCTCTCTTATTCAGCGGGTGTTGAGTTCCTGTAGTGTTCTACACTGATTGTACTTTTGATCTTCCTGGATGGGATCTTCATATCCAGGGTTTGCGGGGCAGCCAGTTTTTGGACCTCAGGATCGCTCTTCCATTTAGATGATGTGTTCTGTTTGCTTCATCAGACCATGACATTCATTATTTTAGAACACAGCGCTGGACTGCTGTAGCTCAAACACTGGGACACTTTGAAGACGCCATTGTTTGCTTAGACAAAGTTTTGTTGCCCTGCTACCGAGGAGTCTCCCAAAAAGAGGGTTTGTGATTTCAGTTACAGCAGAATAACGCAGCATTGAGCCCATGTAGAAGCAGCAGAAACTGGATGGATGGATAGATTTTCATCCAGCATTCTTTGGCAGCATATCTGTGTTGCCGTTTCCTGTAACTCAGTAAGAAGCGCCATAGCGCCACTAAAAATCTAAACTCAATAAGGAAACTTAAGACCATAACTTTACAACCAGTTCTTGCAGCAGCAGTTATCTGAGGTTCAATATGGTTGTCCCTAAATCCTTTCTTTTCACTGTTTTGTGTTTGTAATTACTCTGTGTGCTATTGTACTGCTGCCCCCTCTTGGCCAGGACACTCTTGTTAATGGGATTCTTAATCTCAATGAGGTTTCACCCGGTTAAATACATTTTAAATAAAACATAAAAATGTCCCTAAAAACCACCCAGCAGTCATCAGAAAAATCATCAGTGGTTCATTATTATTTTCAGTCAAACATTTCCCCTTTAAAGCTCAACACAAATCAATAGATCAGTAGAAGGAAACTCTTGCGCTTCAGTCACTCCACAAATGGAGGTCGGTTCTCTCAGAGACGTTAAAAAAAAGAGGCCTTCTGGATTGATACCTTCAACACAGTTGAACACTGTGGACTAAATGAGGAATTAGGCCTCTCATTCTTCTTGTAATGTTGTTTATATCGTCTTAGGCTTTGTCTCAATAGAGGAATAGTAGTCGTCTTATAAATAGAGTATTGTAAATATTATCACATTTGGCATGGGATGTTAAATGATTGGGCTACACATGAGTGTTGTCACAGTTCCGGTATACTCCCTGATTTCCTCCAACTTTCATTAACCAATGAGTGTGAGTGTATTTAGCTTTTTCAAATCTGTACCTGTACTGTTTGACTCTGAGGAAGACACAGTGCGTCAAAACGTAAAATTTGCCTCAAGTGTGTCGTGTGCTCCGTTGTTTTCTTTGGATCCAGTCTGACAGAAGGAGTCAATAGATATTTCTGGGCCACATTTTAAGAATATATTTTGAGCAGAAGTGTTTCTACAACGGCCAACATAATGTATTTAAAGTGATTCTAATAAATACCTGCAGAAATAATAATCAAAGCATTTAAACAGCACAATTGATGCTTCAATCCGGCCATTTTGAATCAAGATTCAAATCAATCATGTTATAACATTTCATAGATATATTTATATAATATATATATTATACCTGTATATTTGTGAGCATAAAATGAATGACGTGTTTATTATGGGAGGTATAATCTGCTGTCAGTCTATCATTATTCTCTATCATAACTTCAAGCTGTCCTTTATGTCGGAGCAGCATGACACCGACAAAGAAAGAAGAACACCCTTATGACTTTCTCTTTGATCATCACCATTAATATGGTTTATTACTGTGTGTATTGCTCTGAATCATTAAATCGAGTCAACTACTTCAATTGTTTAAATGTATATTTGAACATCATTGGTAGATCTTTAGAACTACCTCCGAGTTTCTTGATTTCTTTTTGTTTTTTTCCACCTACTCCTTAATGTAGCTTTCCCAAATTTGAATATACTGTACTGACACCCGGCTTGATCTGTTGGCAGGAAGCTTTTTGCCAATCAGACTTAGAAGCACTAAGCATTTACAAACTCTTCCAATTCCCATTCACCATCATCAGTCATGAGTCCTTAACAGGACATAAAAAAAATAGGCTTCAAGTTGTAGGGAGACGTGAGGGTAAGATAGAGGTCATTGTCTTTCAGCTATTCCATCAATATTAAGGTCCAAAGTCAGTTGCACCGAAGACTGTGATGATGGCAGAGAGTGGAAAATAAAATTCTTTACAGGTTATGGAGGGCTGATTTATATAGGGCGTCTCCACAGATGTTTAAAAGAGAATGTTTGTGCATCTCATCAGTGACAGAAGACTTGAATGTGTTGTCTAGTCAGCGTAGATGATGAATCCAGAGAAGGTGCTGTACTTGTTGTTGTTCCCTCCATGAGCTTTGCCTCCATCCAGTTTAATGTAGACCTCATCTCCGGGCTCCAGATGCAGCACAGCGCTGTTACTGGCATAATCGTAGTTCTGGTCGGCGTCCTGGGCTATAGCACTAGCACGCACCTACAGGATTGCACAAACAAACACAAGCATGAACAAATGTAAAATCATGCAGTAAACATCTAAAAAAAAACATTAAAAGCATTTTATTCTTTCTACACCTGACACTGAACGATCAGCTTTTCAGGCATTCAGCAGTCAGATTGAGTTATGTAACAACATAGAAAAGGAGCATGTTGCTGACGGGGAATATGGGAACTTTGACATGATGCTGCTGGAGGATATATCAGTCAGTTTTTGAAGATTTAAAAAATGAATGCTTTGATGCTTTCATGTGACATTGTCTTTAGGACACATGTGGACATTTCTTAAAGTTCTAAACCGCCTGGTCCCGACGTGTATGGGGATGCATTTGCCTATTAGCTTGTCAAAGGGCACACAACTGCTAAGTGAGGCACAGGGTGCAAAGTGGTTGGAATAAGTCATTTGATTATACATAGGTGGGTTTTTGGCGTAACATGAATAAAACCAATCAGTGTCAGCTCTCATTCCCTTTAAAAGCCAGGTAATATTCGCTGTTTACTCGGCGGATTTCTGCCTTTATTTTCAGATCGATGCACTCTGATCGGCTTTCTAAAACAACAAATAACTTCAATTCATTCATAATTTCCCAGTGTTATGGTCGAAGTGAGAGACATGCCCCCTTCACACAAGATGATGATTTTTCATTGATATTCATTCTCCTGGTCCTGGTCCTGGTCCTGGTCTTGGTCTTGGTCTTGGTCTTGGTCTTGTCTCAGTCTCGGTCTCGCCCTGCCTTGGTCTTGATTCCTAGATGTCTTGTCTCAGTCTCGGATCACTCTGGTCTCGGGTATGTCTTGGTCTCGGTTACTGTGGTCTTGACTACAACACTAGCAGAACACATGAGGGCCATTGTATGAAATATGCTGATTCAGCATTGCCACAGCATCCAAAGCAATCAACACCTTTACACACAATAATGTGTGTAAGGCATCAGATAGGATCTTATGTTAACCAGTGCGCTCATCTCTAAAGATACCTAGTCTGTTATATTTGTTTTGCAGCGGGACTCCATGGCTTTTCTCTCTTCCATGCAGTAATGGACACTGGACAATCTGTATTCATATCTGCGGGCTTGATGTCAATGGCACTGTTAGTTATGTCTCTGATGATAACATTTTTTTGCATGAGATGTGTAAGTGTGAGTGCTTCTGTTTGTGTTTCTGCATGTGTTGGACAGAACACACATCAGACCGTGTGCACATAATGTGCTCAATGTTTGTTTTTGTACATTGACAGACAGCTAACAGACTTCAAGAAGGGGGAAAAAAAGTCAGAGGTTGGAGTAAATTCAAATGCTCTTTATTGTTCCCATCATTCTAATGAAGCAAAGCACCAATAACAAGATGCTATCATTTATTACATGTCCACATACATTTAAAAAAGACAGCTAAATATAGGTTTACTAAGATACGTAAATAGCTGTATGTAATGTAAAAATGTATTGCATATAGTGTACAAAAAATGTGCACAGCTCAACACAATTATTACACCATAAAACACCAGTGAAATGCGTAGCTATCTCCAATATTGGGAACGTTAGCTTGTAAATTACAAGTCATATGCAAAACTACATCAGTGTTATTTGATAAAATACATTAAACAGTATTTGTGTACTGTTATAACGAGTTGCAGTTCCAATTTAAACCTACAAGGGATGCTTTCCAAGGCACAAACAAGGGAAGGACTAAAGGAGCTAGCTTGAGCTGCTGGCTGACCACATGGAGATAATTGAAGCCTTTCCTGATTAGAGTCTCTGAACTGTGACCCAGCCGAGTCACCTGACTAATCTGACCAATCAGAAATGATAGCAAGCTATAAATAGCTAAAATGAAAAGCTTTCACATGACCAGCAGGGGGAAACAGAAATTAAATCATTTGAAACATTCCTGCTCTACATGAGTGAGAGCATGGTGTTGGTCTGGAGTTTTTAGTCCAGGCAGATAGAACAAGAATCACTATTATGTGAAGCAGACGTGTAAGATGTTGTGGTTTGTGTGTTCTCTTCTTCTGGCATCAGCAGCTCTGTCTCACTCCGAAACAAATATAAATACATCAGAAGGCGGGGCAAATATAAGCTCAATGTCTCCCAGTCTGTATCCTATTAAAGGACTCAGTCCTTTCGATCCAAAGGAGCAGGGGCTCAACTCCTAGCTCCTTACCATACAGTATAAGGCTGAGCCAAGACACTCTGGAGGAAACTCATTTTAGCTGCAGGTACATGCCCACATTAATGCTTATGCTGCACCAACCTTTCGGTCATCTTTTGATCCATTTTACCCTTAAAAATACATTTCAAGAGAATTGCAGGAGGACTGCCCCTGAAATCCACTGATCTGGTTGTTGTTCACACACACACAGCTCACAGCGGGATGCTAGCTCTGTCAAACCAAGGACTATCACAACTCATAGTGCCATGAGCACATAGATGGTTTAGCAGTAGTTAATCTAATAAGTATTATTATTTGACTTTCTCCACCTTAGTCAATCAAATATCATTAACCTTCACACACTAGATGTTACAAACTGATTTATTTATTAATAATTGCGTTCCTTAATCTATTTTTAAAACTCATCTTATTAGTGATCAGGGTTAAACTAGTGGAAGTTTATTCCAAACTATACATAGACTGTAAATAATTATTGAAGAAGCCTGAGTGACCCATCTCTAACAGCAGGGGGTTTTGTAGTCCAACTGATGGCGGTCACCATACTGGAAATGTTGTCTCAATCGAACTTTTCTGTAAATCTTTAGGCTGAGAGCTGGAGCTGAGGCGGGTTTAAGGCCTCTTGACAAACCATTACAACCTGCCCACCTGTCAATCAGGTCAGCTACACGCCTTATTGTGAATAACGCTTATCCTTCATAAAATGTAAACAGATGACTTGAGCTAATCATACCAATTTATTTTTTATACCAGGCTGTAAACAAGCTAATTTCTGAGGCAAAAACAGGCTTTTTTGAATGGATGACTTTGGGTGCTTGGGCCTCAAGCGGACACTCAGCAAACTGCAGGATTTTGCTCTTTTTCAATGGCTTCATTTTTCAACACTTGAGGTTGACGCTTGTTCCAAGACGAACTCCAACAAGATGTAAAAAGAACCATGCTGAACGGGATTCGCTATACAACGCTAATGAGAGTATTTGCCGTCATCCCAATGATATGTGCAGTTCAACAGATTCACAATATGAACAAAGGAATGGTGAGAACATACTGGTGAACCGTGAACAGAAAACACAAGACAGAAGTTTAATTATGTGCACAGGGACATGGGCATACAGTCTATGGGCCAATCGCAGGGAATGAATGTTACCACCCCCTCCCACCCCAGCTCGAGGAGAGTTCTCCTGATAATATACTGCTGTGTTCTCACATCAGTTCATACGGACTTCATGCAGAAAAAATACAAGGAGGCTGACAGGAGAAACTCCAGATAAAATACGAGTGAAAAATGTGGTCCCTTTTGTTCACACATGCAGCTCAGCTCACCCCGTGAGTTTTTTCAGGAGTTCTGTACAACTGTGAACAAAGCATGTGGAAATCCCAAACAGATCAGTTAAAGGGGATAAACCTGGTAGAGGCTGACACACACCAGAAACATGTGTGACTCTGTGCTGAGGAAGTGGACACAGCTCTCACTGTACAGGGACCTGATGGCTTGTATAGCAACAGCCCTCTCCCAAACCCCACATCACCATCCTAGGGATATATCATAGGCTTACTCATTACACCAAACACCTATAGACTGGAAGAGAAAATGTTGGGTTGAAGACCTTGCAGACGTGGGATTTTTCCAGTTCACCCTCAGTGCATGGTTGGTCTGTCCAGCAGACTCTCCAGTCAACTGATCCAACTCCCCACCAGGTGGATCACTGATCTCTGGCCTCAGGTCTTCTGGTACCAAATTCACTTGTGAATTATCCAATGCTCTAACACGGTGCATGTTATGGGTAATCCATAACTATCAAAGAAGTCCAATAAAAGAACACTACTACTGTGTTAAGATCAGAGCGGGCAGCCCAGTACCTCTAAGAAGGATGGATACTCTTTACTGTGTACAACTTGTCCTTAACTATTAGGAAGTTCAACTGTTTAATCATGTATACTGGTCACCAAGCCCAGAGCAAGCAATCGTACCTTTCTAGACGAAAAGCAATTTAGCCGCCAGTCTCAAAAAACACATCAGCGACAAAATGCAAAGCGCAAAATCTCTCGTGCATCGTAGGTGTGGTACAATTGTCAGCATTACTATTGTAGACAGGAGTCAACATGAACACATGTTGAAGCTCTATAAATAATGGTAGTTCAAAAATAGATAGGACTAGACTACAGCAGGGTCAGGACTGTAGGCTGCAGATACTTTACAAACAACCACAGTCCAAATCCTCCAAATGACAATTCCAAAGCAAATCTCTCTGAAACAACACTTTCTCGTCTGGGTCACACACACACACACACACACACACACACACACACACACACACACACACACACCCACGTAAAATGTGCAAATTTCCATTTCAGAAACTCAAATGACTAGAGAGAAAATTTGATTTTAGAAATGGTTTTATAGCCTACCTGTCAGGGGTCTGCATAGTGAGCTTTCATCACAGCAAAGGCCTCATCTGATTACTCCTATATTTAAATTGTCTTTCAGTTCATGTTCTGTGGAGATCGTTGACAGCCTTTGAAGTCTCTATTATTTCATTGTAGCCTAGCTTAAAACTGGAAATGTTCAAATAATTGACTCATAAAATACCTTGGAACAGTGTTCGATTCTAAACTAATGTTTTCTAAAAACTGTGAATCAATAATGAAAAGGGATCAACAGAGAAATCATTTGATGTGGAGGCACAACTCTTTCAGTGTTTCTCAAAGCATTTTATGAAGCTTTTATCATTCTTTTGTCGAATTTCTTTCAACATTTTCTTTTTCTGTTGGATTAATGGGTTGTCTGTGAAGGACAAGAGCAGTTTAAACCACATAGTAAAAGTCTGCTCAAAGATTGTGCAGTCCAGCTGACAGACCTGAGCTCCCTGTGGAAGGAGTGTGTGGTCCAGAAAGCAAAAGGAATCATAAATCAACCTGGACACATTCTTTCATCTGTCTTTTTTTTAATGCCCTCTGGACGGCGCTATCTTGCCCCTCCAAGGAGAACCAACAGCTACTCAAACTATTTTTTATCCCTTCAGCTATCGGGCTGTTGAATGCGTTGTATTTATGAATTTCTAGATTTGGAAGCTCTGGCTTTCGTTTTGATAGAATAGTTTCACATCAGCCTCTTTGGTGGACGTTAGCTAGTCGTCAGATTCATTGCCACCCACTGGCCAGCCGAAGTAAGTGTCCAAAAATGAACTCTAAATCAACATGGCCGCCGGAAAGTCACTTTTGCCATGTGTATCTTTCCACTCCTGCTTTTCTAGAAGAACCCTTTCCGGTGATAATTTTTTATAACATCAAGTAACAATGATGGAACAATATTATTTGTCAAAATTCCCAAGTATTGATTTCAGGTTTGTAGAAAAGTATTATTGATTACCTGTCCACTAAGTTGGACATCATACATTTCATATATTTCACTTACAATTAATAGTAATTGTGAGACTTTGCTGATCTTGAAAATATTTGAAGTGGAGTAAAATATTTTCTGTAAATTAATAGATTTTTAGTATTAAACTATAGCTTGTAGTTTTCTTTTACATAAGCAATATTTTGTGTGAGTTATTGGGTAGGTTTCATTCAATGTGTTTCTAATGCAAGAGCTCAAGTCTGAATTAAAACCCTTGCTCTCTCATTAAATGTCTGCAGTTGTGCTGTTCTGGCAGCGCCCAGGCAGAACCTGTGGAGGTAGTTTAGCCTTTAGAGTGTCTTTTCCTGTAGAAGACAGTATAAGACATGAAAACTCCAAAACTTAAAGACTGAAAAACCTCCAAAATTCGAGAAATTTGAAATGATTCTTTCCACTCCAATGGACAATTATAAATATTAGAAAAATAATAAAAAATGCCACTTTGCATGTCATAAAACGTTAAAAAAAAAAAAAAACACAATTAAAAATGTGTTATTTCATAATTCATGCACGCTGCATGTCTAAGCCCAGCTCAGCCTGTCAAACCCAGACACCCCACCTCACTGTCTTAGACAGTTTTTATATAACACATACCAACATGCATTAAACAAAGCTTAGAGGATTACCTTTGACTTTATATTTCATGTTTGGCTCGAAAATTGCCACATATGAGTTTAAAATGAGTGTGAGGCTGTATCTCTAAACTGAGCCTTTAAGTCAAGGAGTGGCGCTGCTGGCTCGCTCCAGAGACCAACCGCAGTACATGCTCTGTTAATACAAACGTTGACTAGAGTGGACGGATGGGCCGCGGCGTGCACAGAGTATATGGACATTGGCAGTTATCAGGCAGTCTGTTCCTTCTAAGAGTGAGCACCAAACCTCCTAAACTGAAGAGCCACTCTACAGGTGCACTTGATGGGGTTGGGCTGTTGTACTGCATGTAGATGTTTTTGATATTTGAGAACTGGTTCAGAGTCTCAGCCCCCCTCAAGTAGTCCATTACTTCTTTTTCTGCTGAGTAGATGCCTTCAGACTCTGTCCCAAAAGAAAAAAAAAAGTCAATTTCATCAGTGCTGCCTGACGTGGAGCCAGTTTGAGGGTCCTCTGTAGGGACCGTTGTGCGACACTCTTCTGTCAGAAGCATCTTATACTCAGCGAGCAAGTCATCTGTCCTTGTCGATCTTCAAGGTAGCTTTATACTTTTGTACCTTACAAATCTATCTCATCTACCATAATAAATGACCCTCTCCAATGTAGCCATTTAGCCACAACCCATAGATATCATGGCAACAGTTGAATATACATACTGTGAACATACTCCACCTGCAAACAGTTTGCAAACAGCAAGCTACAGACTCTGGCAGAGTCATATCTGCACAAAATCCAGTAGTATTACTTGTCAGTTGACATACTTGTTTAGCTTCTCGCAACGTCTTTGAACAAATGCATGTTGTCTAAGAGGGGTAGGGGTAGCAGCACTATGCGTTTCTTTGGCAGTGCAGTTGCACCCAGAGACCTTCGGTTGGCGCCAAAGCGTACCAAACCTAACTCCTTCATATTGTTTCTCGGTGCTTGCTTCAGAAAATGAGAAAATTGAATATAAGGTCTAAAGAAGTCAGATTATTTACATACATAATATCAGCAAAAAAAAATGTTTACTCATATTCTGAGTATGATCTATTGGTTTCAAGCTATTCATGATATCACAGGTATCATTTGAACCTGGGAAAAGCTTGCTAAGCCTATAGCCCTTGTCATGTGAATCCTATGCAGCGCTTTAAAGTTAAAGTGGCACAGGAGGAGGATGTAGTTAACCTGTGAAGTGCTTCCCCATAAGTCTGTTAAATCGAGGCCAAGCTCCTTTCCCCAGTTAACTTTAGTTAATATCAGGTCATATATACTTGAAATGATCCCCGGCGCCTCAGGAGATGACACCATAACTGTTAGAGAACCCATTGGGTTACAAGTCAGAGAATCCAGTTAAACCCCTTTCACTCCACAAAGTGAAAAGAATTACTCAAAATCAAAAGGAAGGACAGTGTGATTATTGCAGATGGGACTGCATGGGATAGGATTGAAAAGTTTACAGAGGGGCTCAACTGCTTCTAAATTGTCAAAGGGGCCCAACTGGATTTTCAATGTAATTGGGACAATGTGGGAGAGTTCAGTGACAGATGATAAGAGCAGTCCTCCATTTTGCTCCAACATAGGTTGTAAGAGTCACAACACTCCTCTTTGAGCTCTTGCTTTTTCCAGCCCAACTGGACTGATTTAAAAGAATATGGGCATAATGTTAATTTAAATAGAACTAATCATCAATGGCGACTCTGGAGTCTGTTGGGGCCCTCGGCGAAAATTCCCAGGGTGCCCTTCAAACCAACGTTCATCACAGCGTTGTGTTGTGTCATACAGTACATGTTACATTCTGTTATGTAATGGCAGCAGAAGTTTGTTTGATACATACCTTATTTGGAAGCTAATTATGTATTTATTGTGTGCTTGTTGTAAATAATTGTGTAAATGGCCTCACTGTTAGATCATGTGGTAGCAGAGTAGTAGTGAGTGGCCTTTTTCTTTGTTCTTTTTTTTCTCATATTTTTTTGTTGAGGAGCTCAGCTAAGAAAATAGTTCTTTGTTTCATCTTTTGTTCTGGGTAAGGGCAGATGAGGAGTAGAATATTACTTTTTGTACTTTTTGGGCACTGCTCATCTCCAAAAGAGTTCAGCTGCTGCTCTGAATCTGATTTGACTTGTGCTGCTGGCTTTCTTGGGAGTCACATATCATGTTGTGTCTATGGTTCTCTTTGGCCAGGGACATAACTGAGGGAAGTAATCAGATCTTTGAGAGGTAGAGTCCAGCGAGAGTCCAGCAGAATGACGTTTTGCAGTGCATGATAACAAGTTAATTGGTGCCTCTAAACGGCCCGTATGTGTGAATGTGTTGGCGGCTGCTTGTCTGTCTATCGATGTCAGCGCTGTGATTGACTGGAGGACAGTCCAGGGTGTACCCCGCCTCTCGCCCAATGACAGCTGGGATCTGCTCCGGGCCCCCCACGACCCCCGAACGGGAAAAGCGGTATAGATAATGGATGGATGGAAGGATGGATGATATCAAGTCAGAGCTTTCAGGCTGCCGGTGTGTGCAGCACCTCTCATGCCCGTGTCTCACACCACAGGAGATGTTGAGATTAGAAGGCTTGCATATTTTGAGCGACATGGAGTTCTCGGCCGAATAGACAAATACTAGTCAGTCAAATGTTCATTTCTCTGCCATTATCAGCCAGATATATTTCATTACAGCATTATCTGAGTATTTTACATAAGCTGTATTTTAAATTCCTGTCAATGTTTTAATGGCTCATCCTGCACTCAGGGTTGTTCACACATTTTTTGGCCCAATTAAAAAGCTTTGTCGAAGCAAACGTTCCAATCACATTCATCCCTTTTGTATGTCTCACTTTCTGTCTTGTGATTGGGTCTTTCCTATTTCATTTGGAAATATGTCATGTCATGGCAGTTTGATTCTCTAAATTCTGTTTCATGGGGACTTTAATAAATTATCTATTTAACTGATGATTGAACAAAAAAAACAAGATTACTGTGATTGCAAAGCTATTATGTATGTATGCATCACACTAACAAATTAAGATTCACAGATGAACATCCCAGTCCATCAGTGAGAAATGGCCTTTTCTTTGGAAACACATTTTCTGCTGGTATTTTAAAATTCCAGGTAAACAAGCAAAAGGTAATGTCCCACAATTAGGATTAATTTTAAATACAGGTTTAGCATTATGAGACTGTTGGATAATGATTCATAATGAATAACCGTATATGTCAAAATGTATTTTTTAAAAAGAGTTTGTTGTCTTTATGGTAAAAAAAAAAGGTGAAATGGTCAAAGACAAGGTTGATGGTATGAAGAAAAAGGAATGGAAAAGACTTTGTCTATCTAGGAACCTTGGAGATCAAAAAGACATGCTGCTTTACCCTAATCCTGCAGAATGTGCTTTCATGTGACTTATGACTTAAAATGTGAATAATTATAACTTCTTTAAGAACGACTTATCAGTATAGTCCATTCTTAGATTCTGAGGATAGATCCATTTGAATATTTTTTAAACATGCCTCAGACTCCTTAAAATAACCGAACATTAAATAACATCTCTGTCACTCTATTGAAGAAGCTAAAGCAAGAATTTAATGTTCGCTACTGTATGTATGTGCACACACACACACACACACACACACACACACACATGCCTCCAGATGCTGCAAAAAACAAAATGTTTAAAATGTTACCTGCTTTAATTTCCATTCTGAACTCAAAAATTCGTTCAGGATTTACTTTTTCTCTACAGTACTGTCTTGTTTAAATTTCAAGATATTATATTATTATATTATAAATATATATTTATATATTATAATATTATTTTTTAAATAATAGGAAATGCAGATACTCACTGGGAATAAGCAGAATCTGTTTTTTTTTTTTTAATTAACATACATGTATGTTCCAGTCCCACTTTTTCATGTGTTTTTAGGAGGCCATGCATTTTGAGCACATGCCGATCATTTACACAGAAATGTGTTTTTCCCTCTGAAAATGTTTTAGAGTCTCAGTAGCTGTACCTCTAATTGAAACATGTCTTACAGCATCTGATTTTTCATGGTGTGAAGCTCTGCTGGTCTAATCCCAGAATTTTTTGCTGTTCTGTGGGGTCTTCAGACGCATTACAGTTGCAGGCTGACAGGCAGGGATGTGCTTGGTGGACCGACGCTGCAACACTGGTTTGCCCCATGGATTAGATCTGCTGCTGACAGCCTGATCACTACAGAGACGCAGAGAGAGCAGGACACAGTGATGGAACAAACACGCAACAGAGAGGACAGGGGGCAACTAAGTACCTCTGTGGTGTAAAGCTCACGTTGTATTATTGTTTTTTCTTCGTCTACTTATTATTATTATCATTATTATTAGTATTATTATTGGTTCAAGGGGCAGGCCTAAACATAGTAGTAGTGGTAATTTAAAACTTGACCACGATTTTTTCTATTGTGTTTGGTTACAGAAAAATTATTATACTTAATCTTTCAGAATTTTTGTGAGTAGGTCTACTTTAAATACTTTATGAATTATATAAAGTAGACCTACTTACAAAGATTCTGACCCCTGACCCATGAAACCCATGAGCTTCAGACCACGACCAGGCTTTGGATTCTTCCTCTTCACCCTTGAGGCCCATAAATTCTCTGTTAAAGTCACCTACTTGTCTAAACAAAATAGCACATACATCCTGGAAGAGACTCTCCGTGGTGACTGGTTTTTGGAAAGATGATTACAATAGGCCTGAAATAACTTGCTGATATTAACGATCGGAGACATACTCCGCTTCTTTTATTAAAAACAATAATAAACGGAGCTGATGTTCTGTGCCTAAACTTTGTTGTCCAATTCAGTTTTAATCTGACTGTCTGAAATGAAACATGGGTGAATGGAGCGCTTACTCTATGAACTACAAGAACTCCCACAACTGCGTAAGGAATTGTTTGTAAACATTAAGCCCGCAAACACTGTGATATCCAACCGTGAAACCTGCGTGTTTAACGTCACACTTAACGTCATTAACGTTTGTTTCTACATGCGCATTTTGTGTTACCTGGTTGTTTTTGCACAGGTCAGCCCACATGCTTGTGCCGTCCCCTCCGCGCATCAGGACATGGTAAGTGAAGTAATAAATCCCGGGGATGGAGCATGTGAACTTCCCGGTGGTCGGATCGTAGTGGTTTCCGAGGTTGGTCACAACGTCGTCGAACTTCAGCACCTCGTAACCCTCGTGTTGCTTTTTCAGCCCTGCGTAAAAGGCAATCTTGGGCACGGTGCTGTAGGTGGCCGCGCTTATGGCACCGGCAGCTGCGTTTGGTCCCGGAGGTCCAGGTAAACCAGATCTGCCCGGTTCTCCTTTTTCTCCCGGTGGCCCCGCTGGACCGGGCACCCCCGGTTCACCAGGAGGTCCTCTAGGACCCGTCTTACCTGGACGACCTGGTTCTCCCTTCGGTCCCTGGATAAAAGTGGGTAAAGACTGCACAAGGCTGTTGTCCCGGACCGTATCCGCCGTAGCGGTGCTGGTCGGAGATTTGGTGCCATAAGGATCGCACACCATCCTACAGGTACCGAGCATCTCGTAATGTGCCGCTGTCCCCGCCGAGTTTACCAGAACTGGGATGAGGATGACCAAAACCAGTACCATAACGACCCCCAGGACCCCTGCCGCCACTAGCCGCTTCCTGCCGACCAGCCGCGTCAGCGCAGGGCGATCCGGTTGTCTGCTTTTGGGTGAAATTTTGCTGGCTAAAGAGGCAACCCTTTAAAGAAAAAATGTAGCTGAGCTACACTGTATTGGTGTTATTACCTTACTTTTAAAAACACTGCCCCCCTCCCCTCGGCTCCCCCTTTCCTCTCCTTTCTACACTTTTTCTGCTGATGCGCTACTTACTCAAATCTCTCTGAAAGTTCAGCCCTTTACTGCATTGTAATGTTCAAAAGAACTGGATTCAGCATCTCCGAGACGCTCTTAAATCCAGGCGTGGGGACTGGCCCCTCTTTGATCCACAGGTCCCAAACCAAAGTATCGTACAGAAGCTGAACTCTTAAGGTGGATCAGGATCAGTTTCTGATACAAAGCGCACAAATACCAAGGCGCAGATACACAGCAGGAGCACGTCAGGGAGGTGGGAGAGAGAGGGAGGGAGAGAGAGAGAGAGAGAGAGAGGGAGAGAGAGAGAGAGACTGGGAGAGAGGGAGAGAGAGAGAGAGATACTGAGAGAGAGGGAGAGAGAGAGACTGAGAGAGACTGAGAGAGAGAGAGAGAGAGAGAATGAGAGAGAGAGACTGGGAGAGAGACTGAGAGAGAGGAAGAGAGACTGAGAGAGAGGGAGAGAGAGAGAGAGACTGAGAGATACTGAGAGAGAGAGAGAGAGAGAGAGAGACTGAGAGAGGGAGAGAGAGAGAGACTGAGAGAGAGATACTGAGAGAGAGGGAGAGAGAGACTGAGAGAGAGAGGGAGAGAGAGAGAGACTGAGAGATACTGAGAGAGAGAGAGAGAGAGAGAGAGACTGAGAGAGTGAGAGAGAGAGAGAGAGAGAGAGAGTAGGATCCTGATTCTTGTCCTTAGGTTCGGTAAGGATGAATCGTTTTATTATTTATTATTTTATTTTATCCACATATAGACCTACACGTATTTATTAAGGCCTGTTTTGGGAATATCTCTTCATAAAAAAAACAACATATTTTGAACTATGATAATCTACTGGGCAGAAAGTGTGTTCATGGAACCATCACAAAACTACTTCACCTGTTCCCAACAGCTTCATTGTTATAACTTTATTATTAAAAGATCGGTAAAGCGACAAAGAATAACTTTGAAAAAAAAAAACAAGGCTATAGCCTAGTAGCCTACTTTACGAATACTAATCTATCAACCCTCTGCTGACTCCTTTTTTTCCATGGCTGCAATAGAAAACTATGTGAGAGCAGCATGAAGACTTTGACTTGGATATAATTGTTGCTACATGTTCCGGACATGAGGGGACACAGGTGTATCAGCGATCACTTTTTCTTCAGGCTCTAACTCAACATGAGGGACGTATGAACAATCCAAAGGGACGTCTAATAAGACACCTCCATCACCAAATACTGCATTTCAATGGAGAGAGGCAGGCAGGCCTACAAGACATCAGACTATTGAAACAACTTTGACATGGATCTCACGTAGAACCTTGTATTTGAATCAATAAAAGAAACCTATAAAACAAATATTTTTTGGATGAAAAAAATATGAATTCAGAGACACCTCTGGTAACAGGCTCTGTCTGGGAACTACAAACATTTTTGACAAATATTTCTTGATCTAGGGAAGGGACAGGGTTTGCTTTATTATTTTGTCGCAATGCCAATATGCTGGTGATAGTTTACAATTTATTCCTACATTAAAAAAAATCTTTACAAAATAATAATAATTACCATTAGGCCTATTAGTTAAGTATTATTGCATGTGCATCTGAGATTCTACTATACTATAACTTTACCAAAGACTATACTCTTAAAATAGTTGGACCTTCATTTGTAATGTAATTCACACTGATGTATTACTTATAAATAAATAAAATACGTCAGACAAAGTCAAGCTAATGGCCCCTTAAAATGTCAGTGAAATATAATAATCCATGCAAAAATAACTTTTAGGGTAGGAGAAAGTCACTTTAAAAAAAGATGTAAATATTTGGATGATAACAGAAAAACTTTGCTATCACTGACCTTTAACCCTGTCCATTAAGTCTTCATTAAAGTCGCCCACTTTCTCTATAAACATGACAACATGGAAACTCTGCGTATATGTACTGCGGACACCACAGGGAGTTTAAAGGGACTGTTTTTGTGAGCACATGCTCTAACCGCCCATTCACAAATCACTGCATATGCAAAAGTCATTTGTCTTTAGAATCCCGAGAACAGTGTGGTAGTCATGGTGTATTGACGCCTCTAAAATCAAAGTGGTCCTGTCTTTTCTGGCCTCATTAGGCCTTGAAACATCCAGTTATCGAGAGTCCCTGAAAATGAGCTTTGAAGGTAACTGAGCATCATTGAATTGGCAGCTCACTCAATATCAGCCCAGTGAATGATGAATTGCTGTTGAGGGTATAGGAGGAACAGAAAAAGGCAAGGGACCAGGCAGAGTAATAATAATAATGATTCTCAACTTTATTTATAGATAACTCTTAGAAACAAATCTTTCAGAGTGCTTCACAAGCAATAAAGAAACACAGTTACACAAAGTGAAAGTAAAGGCAAAAACTTAAAAACACTAAAAAGATCAAGAATGAAAGTCAAATATGAGAGTAGTATAATAAAATTAAAATAATCATATGTTTACACTGTCTATACAGTAATGATATATACCTAGTTTATATCCTTACCCAGTCGAGAGCCTTTCAATCTTAACCTTTTAGGATTGACAAAGTTTTTTTGTTTCTAAAACTAAATTATTTGTAGTTTATTTCCTTATTTGTAATTGCTTACAGCAGTAAGCAAGTGTGCCAGAGTTTCAGGTGGATACTTTCTCCTACCTGGATGTGACCTGAACTCCATCTCACACTAGTGGCCAGAGGAGGACCAATGGGACGTCTATACTTGGGGAAATGAAGCCAGCGCTCATCTGTCTGCAGTCACACCTCACACGTCCAGACGTCTGACCTCTGACATTCTGCAGAAGAAAGTGGATGGTTGATAAGCTGTATTGTCAGAGGACACTGGAGCATCTCATCAATAAAGTGCATGTTTTCTCAAAGGAAGCATGTGTGAGGTCACACACTATACAGCGTCAACTCATAACAAGTGTTACCTCGAGACACTTTACAAAAAGCAGGTAAAAAACCTTATTCTTTGTTATTTAATATTACAAAAGAGCAGGTAAAAAACCTTATTCTTTGTTATTTAATATTACAAAAGAGCAGGTAAAAGACCTTACTCTTTGTTATCAAATCCAACCTGTGGCTCCTTTCCCGTGTGTCATTCCCCACTCTATCTTTCCCAAGTTCTGGCTCTTTCCACTGTTATATCTCAAATTAAAAACTTTAAAAGCCCAAAAAGAAACTGTAGAAAACAGGTATTTTTCTTGAATGTAGTTTAGTTTTCCTTTCCTTTTCCTTTCTGTCGTTCAGGTCTGACTTGTGTATTCACATTAGTTGTTGAAGCCTGCCTGGTTTTCATACTGCTCATGTTTCCTATTACGTCCAATTTTGTTAGTGTTAGGGATTTTTTAGAGCTCCAGGTTGTAGGTTGAGATGTGAAACCTACTCCAATGGTAAAATAAGCTAAAAGTTATCATAAGACAGTGTTAATTACGCTCAGTAAATAGGAAAACGAAACAGAGATGCCAGCCTATCCTGATGAAAATGTTATCCTTTTGGTGAAGCAGGCTTAGCCCCAAATGAAGGTTCTGATCTCTCACACTAATTTTTAAAGGGAGCTGTTACTTTCCTCCTCCTCCAGTTAATATTATGTTTCTGAAGCCAGAGGAAAGTCCACTCAACCAACTGATCCAGAGGCTCAGCCCAAATCTCATGACCCGGAACGGAGAGCCTCAGGACCCCGATACACATATAACAAAACGGCTCAGGAGCCCAACAGCTCCCACTTAGACCAAACCAGCCTCAGGATCCCAAATCCCCCCCAGTTTGCTCTAAACCAAATGATTGAGCAAAAAAAGAAAATAAAACTACATGAAATATTGGAAGGAAAAAACCCAAACACAGTAAATTCAAACGATATCTAACCCTAAACAGAGTATACACATTGACAGATTACCTGAGCACTGTAAAATAATTCTGACGATGTACAGACTCAGCGAGCACAGTCTGGCTGCTCCGCCTCCCAGAGGAGGACAGACTGCCCTCGGTGCAACACCTTACAGGTGGAGACGGACTGGAGTTCCTCACATCATGCCCTGTAAATGAAAGGCTGTAAGAGAGGAATACTTCCGCCTAATCACACACATCCATCCTGAATGTAAACACACAACACACATACACAAAACCCTACTGGGAGAACAAAACAAATAGTGAGATTATAGCTGCAAAATGTATCACAGCCTGTCAGGACCAGAGGACGACCAGTGGAACCTGAAAACACACACACACACACACACACACACACACACACACACACACACACACACACACACACACACACACACACACACACACACACACACACACACACACACACACACACACACACACACACACACACACACACACACACACACACACACACACACACACACACACACACAGTAAAACATACAATATAATTTAATGGAATATTATTGCTGCTGGTGCATTGGTAATTACAATTAATAATATAGATTTCTGGATATATTTTTGAAATCAGATATATTGAAAAGTACAATTTCTAAAAGGTCAAAAGAAGTACTGAAATGGGAAGATTAAACGTAATGTTTTAAGACCCTGTATAAATGTGGTGGCCATTAAGAGAAGCAGCAGTTGTATATTAGCTGCTCATCTTGTAGTGGGCGGGGTGGTTGTGTCTCTGCCCTATGTCACCACCCTCATTATAGTGGCACAGTGCAGCCCCCCTTAGACAATCAAGCCTGCCCTAACACACACGCCACCTATAAATCACCTTGTGAAAATCAATGGGCTTTAGTTAGCTTGGGACTCATTGTGTCCTTGCACAGGTGTGAGATGAATTGAGATGAAGCGAGAACAAAACAGGAACAACATCCACCAAAAGAGGAGAAAAAAAGTGCAGCAGTGACTGTGGTAAGGCTGACATGTAGGAAAGACGTGATAGTTGGTGTAGGTCAGTGAATCTTATTTATTTCAAATTCATACTAAATAATATTTTCTATTGTGTGAACAGAAGGCAAAAGACTGAATCAGGTTACCATCAATAGATTCTTTCTCAGATAGATGGAGGTATCAAACTAAGCCTACAGTATTGAATATTATTTTCTTCAGAAACCTGTAAATCAGCAATTTTTTCATCTCAAAAAGCACATTTGGCAATATAAAATATGTTGGATCTATCTGCATCCTGCTCGCTATGTTATATAAGTGAAAAATGCACCTTAAATGATCAAAGGAAATTGTTGGAGCAATGAGGTATAAATTCTATGGGCAGCGTTCAGGAGTAATTTTTGGAATTTGAAGCTAAAGTACAGCAGTTTTATTTCACTTTGTTTTATCCCTTTCCTGACTGGAACTTCAACTTTCTTGTCTCTGAGGGGGGGGAATTTGGTTGACATTGATAGCCATCGAGTTTTTGTAGTTTTTAATAAAAATTGCGAACTTAAAGGTCACGTATTATGTAAAATATGTGTTTTCTAACACTAATGTGTGCCCCTTTTCTGTCTCATCGATTTATTTATTTTCCTTTATGACACACTGACAGATCATTTCTTTATCTTTATTTCCCCACAAGACTAACAGCTGGCCATTTGATGTGGACTTGTTAGTTATAATATTTGATTCTGCTCTTTATAAACTTGAGTAATGAAGCTGTTCTTAGTGAGAGAAAATAAGTTAAAGGAGAACACTCCACAAATAATGACAACAGCAAATCATATTCACACCCATACCACTGTAGCACTGACTTAGCTTGCCTTATATCGTGTTGTATATTGAGCTTTATTTAATAATAATGATAAATACAGAGATACTGTGATAAAAACATGATGCATTTAAAAAAGGTCAACATTCATTCACTTTTTTTGAAATGTTATGGACACTTGGTAAAGCTTTGCAAAGTAACTTATTAGGACGACGCAGCATTTAAGGTACAGTGAGGTTCAAACAGAAGCATACAAGTAGAAATGAAAGTGGAATGAACACAATCAATGGAAAGTGTTGGCAACAGAAAAGAGCAACTGATTCATCGCTCTAATGCCGAGGTCAGACTACACGATCTTTTTGTCTAGTAAGATGCTCACTGTGTCTGACCTGTTAGTGCCCTACACGGTGGTAAATACTATTAAAACAAAGTAATACTGTCTCATTGTTCCATCTCATAGCATCAACTTCATCATTCTTCTTTCGCTTAGCCGTTTTGTTTGTTTACGCTCGTAACCACTGCGCGTGCGGTGCGCTCTGTGTTCTCATTGGTTTACATTACTGCCCTGACGGAGCACATCGTAGAAAACAGACAGATAAATTAAACGTGCTAGATTCGCTTTTGGGATGTCAGGATGTGTCCTTTGATGTGGTCTTGATTGCTGCTCACTATGACACGCTATAAAACGATTGACTTTTGGGATCGACAGGTCCCGAATCCCTACGTCTGCCAGACCAGGTTGAACTTTGTAACATGAAGTCTGACCTCGGCATTAGAGACTTTTGTCTCAAAGTACTGATTCTTGTTCAGAGGAGAATAACATCACTGTCCAATCCCACAATCCCAAAAATAAACCACTGAAATCCCTCCTGCTAGAGACAGTGTGCCTATGTCTACCTATGGTGTGTCCACAATATCTCACCTTTAAGACTTTATACACATGAGATTGTGGAGTGATTAACTTGAGAGAAATAGATCCATTAGGGACTGGTATCTGTTATCGCATCCATTTAAGAGACAAATGTGCGTCCATAATGCTCTTAAACTTGAAAAATGTATCTACATTTGGCTGCAAATGTATTTAAAAACAAACTATGGCTTTCTTTGGACATTGTATGTGGATGTGTTTGAGCTGGGGGGGGGGGGGGGGGGTGGGGGGGTGGGGGTGGGGGGGTGCAGCTGGAATCTGACAGCTGCGTAAAGTGAACAGTCAGGGTTAGTGTTGACGGTGTTTGTGACTCATTCCTGTGGTGCCCTATTGCGTAACCTACAACAAAAAGGAGGGAAAACAAAAGAATATACCAACCGCCATAAAACGGGTACACGGCCATCAAGCGGCGAGTTGAGTGCTCCGGCGCGATCCCTAGCGTCCTCGCCTGAAGCAGTGGAGCCGTACCGTTACTCTCTCACAGCTGCCTCTTTAACATCAGAGTTGTTTCCAGAGAAGGCTGGACACACCCATATGCAACTTCTGTCTTTGGAATCATACGTAACAGTACTTCTTGAAGCTGATAGCATCAAAAATTGAAACAAAAAGGAGTGTAAGCATTTGTAGAAACTGTCTTTGAAAAATCTCTAAACTGGTTTTTATGTGTTACCAATACTCATCTATACGTCCAAGCAATATAAGTAAGAAGCAACAGCACAAAGGCAGATAAAAATAGCTCTTAAAAAACAAACAACGCATCCATGAGGAGTTCCACCTGCGCAGTGGAATACAGTCCAAACAATGTTTAACATAACACTTTAAAAAAACATCATTGACACATATTGATGTCATTCATTTTTCTGACCAAAAAGAAAGAAGGCACATGCAGTGAGTCTGACTGAACGGAGACGACATTCATCTCCGTCTTCTCTTATTTGTTCTTGGTGGCCAGTGGTTTTCGGCTGATCTTCTTCGTCTTGTCGTTGTTCTTCTTCGGGGGTTCTGGGTTGGCCTGCATGTGTCTGCCATAGAGACTGAGAAGAAGAGGGGGGAGGGAGAAGGGAGGGGGACTGTGGTTAGTGTCGCAGACTGCTATTGCATTCTCTCAAATACAGTAGGTGTGTGGGAACAATTAAAAGTAGAATAGGAACAAATATCCCTAAAAACATTACTAATGATCTCTTAGCCTGCAGTTTTCATGATACAATGCCATGGAAAGAGTGTTACTGGTGGCTTATTAATTCAAATACTCTCTGCATTATGACATGTATAATTACAGCACATATATTCAGACCAATTATTAGAAAATGTTGTGGAAAAAATAGTTTCTCTGATCAAAATAATCTTATAGATTATATAGTTTTATAGATAATCCTGCAGTACAATGATGAATCAACTAACCATGAACAGATCACAGTGACTGGTTCTTATCGGCCTAATAGTGACCAGCAGTTTAACCTGGATAAATATTCATACAGCATGAAGGGGTATGGTCAACAGTGGACACATAGATGTGTAGTCTGTATCGATGGGGATCCCCTGGGGATCAATAAAGTATTCCTGATTCTGATGTTCAATGTAGTGTCAATTACTGCTCGGCAGTGGACAAGTCACCCCCAACACACACACACACACACACACACACACTCCCCATGCCGCTCTGTCTGTCACTTTCCCTCTCCCACGGGTGTCTCTTGCACGTAAAGAAGAGAAAGAGCTCATTGGAGTGGAAAAGACTTCAGCTCGGTGTCTCTGTCTTTCACCATGCAGCCTGTTACACAGATATTTGTATCTTTGCAGTACCTCCTCTGTGTCCATGCTTTGTCTGGGTTTGAAAAAGGGAAATATTTGAGTATTTAAGACTCATTTTGCTCATCTGTTGCTCTACAGAACTGAAATGTGTACATCTATATCTATCTCTACAGATCGGACATAGATCTAAGAAAGATATCGGCGATACATCGGTATTGGATTTTCTTTTTAAATTGGTATCGACCCCAAAAATCCCATATCTTCGGCCTCTAAAAAAGAGTGTTCTTAATACAAGTAATAAGAGTCTTTAAAACAGCTTCATGAGGTCTTGTGTGTTTGTATTGTTAAAACCCAAACGTGCACAATGTTATTCAACCCTGGAAAGTCTGAATAAACTATTCATAAAGTAATATAGTTCAACAATTTTGGAAACTGCAGACTTTTATTACTTTCCTGAGTTATTTTCTTTCTCCAAATAGTTTTAAATGATCCATTCCCTTGATGAGACTTTGCCCCTGGCTGGCGAGGAATTCTGGGGTCATAAATAAACACTACAGGATCTGCATCATAACTGTACCTTATTGGGAAATGATGATCTATAGATACGTTTTTTGTAGAGCATTTCTGCTTTATTTATTTCTATAATTGCAAACTAGATTAGCTTTTTAAAAGGTACAATTATCAGGGGGTGCCAGGAATCCGCTTTTAGTTAATTGTCCTTTAAAAAATTAAAGACACATAACGCGTACCTAGCAGTAACACAAACACATTAACACACATACACCAAACACTGTCGGCTCGTGATTGAAGTGTCTTGTATTACTTCTCCTCGCATGCCTCCGTCTCATGTCAACACTTTCAGCTGGGAATTAAATGCTGCCAAAACCCTAATATCTGCTGCCCATCAAAACCACAGCAGCCCTATAGCAGAGACAGACCGAAGTAACAGAGAGATGAGAGGAGAGCGACATGGATACAGCCGGAGGAAACACTGGTGTCATGTAGTCGACTTTTCTCCCTCTTAAATTACTATGATTTACCATTTTCCCTCCTACATATTCCTCCTTTTTGGAGATGTAGGCAATATTTTTGTTTTACAATTTTCAGAGCCCAGCCAACCCCAATGCAGGCCTTACTGTCTGCAGGGATATATGTTTGACGAGCAGAGGGTCAGAGAACAGGGGGGGGGATCTCCCATTCAGCTGGGATGCTGTCTCCCAGAGGAAACGAACGAGGGCACGGTGCCAGGCAACTCCTGGGAGTAGCAGAGTATCTCGAAGCAGCAAGGCACAGTTGGGACAGTTGACAGTTTTAGCCATGCTAGCAGGACGGCTCTAGGGATCACAATGGCTGTCCGTCCAGTCTGCCGGCCTTGTCAGTCCACCACTAATCATTCCAGGAGGAAATATTACAACAGCTATAAAATGGATTGCTGAATAAATATTGGTCAACATTCACGGCACACATGATTTCCAGTCAGTCAATGAATTAAGTTTATTTGTTGCATGCTAAATTAAATTGGCTATCCACTGAAGACGATACAGCCTGTTGGAGGCGCCGGCCAATATACATTCTGATAAGCGATAAATGATACCCAGGACTTTCTGTTCCTTACACATGATCTACAAGTTCTTGAGGATATCCGGAAAAGAGGGTGGAAAGCAAACTGGCCAATATACATTCAAACTGTTATCTGGTTGAAGTAGGCTGCAGAGGCTTTGCAGGCCGCTCTCTCCACAGTCTACACCCTGATGGGCATGAATGAGGTCGCTGAGGAGAAGAGCCATCAGGACTGCAATGGAGGCAGCAGAGGAAGCCTTTAGGTAACTGTGGATATAAAAGGTGGGATTTGTGGCCTAATGCTGCAGGGACACATGTCGGGGCTCGATCAACCCCGGCTGGGTCGCCTGGGCGAGGGTGTACGATGTTGCGACAACCGAAACACCCAATGAACCCAGCAAGCATCACTGATTATGCATCCCAGCGCATCTGTAGGTTATATCTTTAATCTAATTTAAGCAAAGTCATTGTTAGCATAGCAAAATGCTAACAATAGCTCTATACACATACACTGACCACTAATGAGAGCTACTTATGGTGTTCAATCATGGAGTTTGTGAGACATGGTTTGGCATAATAGATCACAGAAGGTGATATTGTGTAAATGTTGCAATGACATTAGCCTAAAGTTGCTAGCTACAGATACTAGTTTGTTTAGCCCTGTTACCACTAGCATCGCTAGGCTAGCCTCAAACAGAGGCTGACGATACAGTGTCAGAGGAGCTGCTTGAAGAGTTCAGGAGTTTGTGCGTTTTGAGTGCACATTTCAAGAAAAGCAAGATTGTCTATGAAATCTGTAAATGGACAACGCAGCACACTTGGTGCTGTCGTTACAAAATAATGTTGGCAACATTTTTTTCTTTCCAGCATTGACGGATGAGTCAAGGGAATGAAGGATGCGGAGTCAAGGGGAGAAGTGGAGGAGGGAAATTATCTGTCAGTGTGTCATGAAGGAAAATAAATAAATCGATGTGATGAGGGGAGAATAAAGCAGACTTATTGATTAAGTGTTACCTGAAAACAATAACAGAAATGTAATGTTTTATTGGCTTTAATCATTTCCTTTGACTTCTAGTATGTGTTGTCTGATGTGATGTTACATCAAAAAGTCTAAATCCATCTCATGTCCATCTGCCTAAGACTGACATGGAGGAGAGCATAAATGTAATACTGAGAGCATGAGGAGGCCCACTGTGACCTGTTCCAGTACAGAACACAAGACCACAGAGAGACTGAACTCAAGGGAGTGTGACGAGAGTTGCCAGTTTATGACAAATGATTTTAGATCATAGAAGCAGTATTGTATTCACTGTCATGTTCTTACACAAGCCAAGGTTTACTTTTCCCTCAACCTTGTGGATCCTGTCAGCCTTAGCACAATGTCCACAGCAATCAATGAACATAGCAATGTCCCATGAAGTAGAAAACAAACCTATCAACGTTATTTTCTCCTACAGTTAGCTCACGTTTGTCCAGCGTGCTACAGAGTACTAGCATGTCAAAAAAAAATATATACAGCCAGTAAGATCGTTCATGCAGAGAGGCATATGCACATCAGCATCATCTCCTCCTCTCCCATATTTTGGTGCATGGACAAAAGTAAACGCTGTGTCCAAAATGCCCAATAAATCTATATAAAACAGAAAGTAATGATGAATAGATATGTTCTTCATTGAAATTGTATTCAAACCAAGCCATTTGGTTTCCACTGTATGCATAACTTCTATAACTTATACTTTACGGTGTGAGGGGAAAAGACATGAGGTGGCTGTTGCTCATCCAAGAGCAGTTGGATTCAGCGATCCTCCAGACCTCACCTCCAACTGTCTTTAGGCAAGATCCTGGGGCCAAAATGGTAGGGGTACCAAGAGTGTAAGGATTGGTGTCTGATCTGTTTTGAAACAGACGGGTTAGTTTGTTGGTCCATTTACTAGACTCACTTAAAACTACAATATTCTAATACATTTGTATGTTTTTTGAAAAATCACAGAAATGAGTCGACACATTTTTTGTTCTTGAAGTGATTTCTTTACTCTCCAAAAAATATTGATATCTGAATCAAGAATCAATAAAGAACCTGAATCAATAAGTGGAACTGGATGTGATATCCAACCAGCCATAACTTTTCAAAATACAAGCATGCACATATACCAATGAAAATAGAAACCATTCATTATACTGTATACAACCAATACAGAGCACATAGAGCTGTAGCTCCAGATCAACACAAAGATTTCCAGTTTCTTTTAAGTACGTTTGTGTGTGTGTGTGTGTGTGTGTGTGTGTATTTCCAGTGATGAACTGTTAGGGCCAATTAAGGGCAGAAGAAGAGAAGCGAATGGATTCAGATTCCTGATGATGTCTTTATGGAGCTCTGCTATTCCATACGGCTTAATTAATCACAGCAAAGTTCTGCATGTGTGTGGTTGCGTGTGTGTGTGTGTGTGTGTGTGGTTGCGTGTGTGTGTGTTAAGAGAATTGAAAGTTGATTTCTTTACCCATAAGTGTGTGTGTGTGTGTTACAAAGCTAAAAATATGTATGTGTGAAGCCGTGTGTGATAAATGCGCGAGGAGGCCAAAGGCCATTGATCTGAAGGGGGCCTTCCTCTCACAGCCAACTCATCTTCACAAGAGGTGCCAGGCAATTTAGTAGCTCCCTTTTATAGTCGGGGAAACATTAGCGTGAAGGAGAAGAAGTTGGGAAAAGAAGCAATTGAGCTAAGGGAAGAATGGAGCAAGAAAGGGGAGGTAAAGGGAGAAGAGTGGAGAGGAAGGACGAAAGAGGAAGGGGTGTGAAAATATCCTAATTAAGATTCATGACAAACAACTTGATCTTTATGCCAGTGGTGGAAAAGATGGCTGCCCTTATCATTAGTTACTTACATTTCCTGCTGACCCACCAGTCCTCTCAGGAAGGTCTGTGGTGAGGTTACGGCTCTTTGGTTGATGTTAAGCAAAGTGTTATTATTTTTTTTTAGTTGTGAATTTAAAAAAAGTTTAAAGTCACTGCTGACCCTCGTGTATTAAAGATAACTATTAAAAACGACTGCAGTCACAATTAGTGAACCGTGGTAGATCAAGATAGTGCAAGATCCCATCTCTTGGCCGAAGAAAAAGACATACCCTTTCTACTGATAAGTTCAGTGTCACATCTTTTTGCAGGTGACCATAATGTATTCATTCGATTTCCCTGAAAAAAAATATTTGCCGTCACAAATAAATTGAACATCAAAGTGATTTTAGGAGACATATACAAAACCATTGTCAGGGAATTCTAACAAAAACATTGCCGTGCAGTGAAACTTTCAGGTGCTATAACATGCATGTAAAGATACAATATGTACATTCTGCCACCAGGGGGCTTTCTATCAATACAATAACAAAAAGATGACGTTGAGGCTGGCGGGGAATCATGGGAGTTCTCTCTGCTACCCCCACCCCTGATCAACTCCGCATTGACCATAGCTTTAGTTTGTTAAGACGAACGGGCAAAAAACACCAGAAGATGACATTATATTTACAGACGAGCTAATGTATCCAAGTATAATTTACACAACGTTTTTATCACCGCAGCACATACAGCAGCAGTACGGCAGCTTTCAGTAGCAGCTCACGCTTCCTTATGCAGCAGTCTTTGATGTAACATCCTGTTACAACTATTAAATTAAGGATTTCTCTGGCTTTGATAACTGGAAATATTTGAGGTAATGCAAGTACTCAATAAAAACATATATTTAACATAGGTTTAGTCCATTTTCAATACATTTATGTAATGAAATTCTACATACTTTATGTTAAAAACTCCTCTGTGTCGAATTGAACATTTCCAACTGGAACCTCTGCTGGTTGGTTGGTCTATTGGTCTACATCTCTGAGGAACATTTTGCGTAATAGAAAATAAATAGTTTATTCCTATGATATAACAGGATTCTCAAAACAGCTGCTGCAACGCTTGCTTTACAGTTTTGAATACAACAGTGAGTTAAACATCGAGGCTAACTTCTCTATGTCCCAGCTGACTCAACAGAAGGCCACCAGCCTCAAATGGACAACATGTGGATGTAATATTCAATCAACTTCAGATCATTATATGCTGATGTTTCAGATATGTCTTTGATGATTGGCAACTAAACACTTGTGCTTTTGTGCCACTTGAATGACCATGGTTTGCATGTTAGTCTTTCACAGTGAATTAATAAGCTGATTTGTTTTTGCGGAATAGATGTTAGTAAAAACGCTGCACAAACACAGAGCAGCAAAAGGACATGTGGTGGTATCAGTTAATAATATGGCCGTTAAGTGTCAGCATTGGGCATCAGTGAGACCAACTTTTGAGCAGTGTAAGGCAAGTTGCACAACACCATTTATTTAATGCATACTATTCACTGCAAAAGTGAGCTTCTAGAGATTCTTGCTGGAGTGAAATACTAAAATATGATCTAAAATATGTGATTTGTAATATTTATCTTAAAAACATTTGGAATATGCATCTATGTATTTTATTGCTGCTGATGAATGTTCCATACATGATGAGTGATTGGCATTTTAGCCAAAGAACTGTATTTAGCAGTATAGCAGTGGCACAGGTCTCCTCCACTTCAAGAAGTTCTCCTCGATTAGAGAGTTGCATTTCAAAGAATAAACCAGTAAAAACACACATGTCCCAACATTAACTTGAGAATTTCTAAGTACTAATGGGTGAAAGAACAACAGCTCCTCTAGCAGCTAAATGTGTATCTACCATCCACAGCCTGAGGGACTCACACAGACTGTTGGAGCCCAAATACAGAGGGTATGTGAAAATGGGGGCTAGACATGAGACAAGGTTGAAACACCAGCTCTCCAATTTTAAAAACCTTCTCACTGCGGGCCCCTGGTGCAGCAATCTTTGTTAGGCATTTATGCGTGAATATAATTAGACAGCAGCTGACAGGGAAGGACTGAGTAATGTGTCCAGCACAATTTATCAGGCCTAGTCAAGCAGAAATGGCCGAAAATGACATTAAATGGGATGAAAGAGGAGTAAAAATGGTAACATGCTGCTGAGGAAGATGGAAACTGCAGAAAGTTACAGGTTTCCTACCTTCTTTGGTGTGCGATGGTAGGACAGAGTAATTGTAAATTATTGACTGCTGTGGAAGCATTTCATTCAAAAGTTGTATTCCAAAAAGCTTTAGGAAGGCCTGTTTTTATCAGATACTGAAAGTACATGTACAACTACCCCTGGATACTGGATACCCCCAAAAGGTTTCACCATCACGTTAACCTGCCCAATCAAAGTAAGCTCAAAGTCTCTTTTTATAAATCTATATATACTGTGTATAGAAAGACAGCATTTATGGCAGGATATCCTATTTCTATCTTTCTTTTTCTCTCATGCACACACAACAAAGATAAAGTTCATCAGTATTTAGAATTTTACAACATATTAAATCTATAGCATTGCTGCTGCAGGTTAGACTGACAGATGCTACCCTGCAATAAAACTCATATTCAATGAACTCCATCCGTACAGACTCTGTGCTTAGAACTGTTTTAAGTTTACTCCTTTAAAGAGTTAAAGCCTTGCTTAGTTTCTCAACCACAACCAACCCTGGCAATTTTTCAGAACAGTTGTTACAAGCCCTCCACCCAGTCCCTATCTGTCTGTGTGCGGGTGCTGAACTGTATAGTTGACCCGGTCCTCTGACCTCCCATTGGAGGAAGCATACAATTTCTCTACCAAAAGAAAAAGAGGAGAGCTATCATACTATTTCAAATTTCACAATCAAAATCCAGCCAACTAAATTAGAGTGAAACTGGTGGTGTGGACAGCTTTGTGTGTGTGTGTGTGTGTTGACAGGGTTAAAACTTGAAGGACATTTAGTCAGGTGTGATGAAGCTGTGAAGACGCAAGATGATCTCTTTGGGAAATGTTTAACACCTGTCTAAAGACAGGCTGCTGCTAGGTGTCAGTATGTGTGTGTGTGTGTGTGTGTGTGTGTGTGGACACTCTTTCACTGTTTCACTTTTTCGTTTGCAATCATACATCTTTGCCACTCACTTACGATCTCACAGTCTGTTCTTACGATGTCTCCCCCATACTGAGGGGTGTCTTCAGTGTGACGGCCATCAAACTAAAGATAGCAGCAATTTGAGTTGTTTAATTTTTCACCTCGCTACAATGACGGACAAGTGTGTTGATCATTGTATGAATTTCTTTGTGGGAATAGGTTAACGTGACATTTATGAAGCTCTGGTCTGTCAGAGGACTAGATAAGTGCTATATAAGTCATTCCATTTACAAAGGGACCAATAAGTTAAGGTGACCAGTTTTTTTATTTTTATTAAATGTATGAAATGTAAAATACACAATGAGGGACCCTGAACTGTTGAAAAGCTGAAATCCTACAAAATAACAGAAACTTGTCTCATCAGTTCCCAAATGTTGTTAAATGAGTTGTTAAACAAACGACATAAAGAGTCCCCCGATGTAAAGTGAACCGTTATTAAAACTCTTTTGTTCCCACGTCGTTTAGAATTCTGAACAATGTTTCGTAAAGGTGTGTGGGTTGTACAACAGCGTCATTGTGTTCCTCTATGTTTTTATATTCTCTTACCTTTGTTCTCTTATCTCTCACGCTGTGTTTTTGCAGATCTGTGCGATATGGGTAATGTGCAATATATATGTTGTGCTGTCTTGCATTGGCATGTGCCTTTCTCTTTACATGTGGATGTGTTTTTCTATTTTTCTTAATTTATTGATTCGAGTGGAATCAATGTGTCCCAAACTTTTTTGAAAGATGTTGCCGGCTTCAATTTCAAAATTGGTTTAAATTTTTTGAAAAACACCATATTCTGTTTTTAGTTACATTTTACACAGCATCTGAACTTTTTAAAAACGGGGTTACATTTATATCCTTGTCATTTATTGGACTCCATTCATCATCACTTCCTATACTGAGACGTTTAGAACTTAAGATAGTGAAGAGGTTCCACAAGGTACTGTAGATGAAACCCTTTTAATCACCATAGGCATGTACCCTTTAGACAATATTATTAGTAAAGACTCATCAAACTTCTATTGTTAAACAGATTAAACTCAATTACATCTATCATTCGAGTCAGCTGGTTGGTAGACGCACTATGAACATTTCATAGTAGGTTGAAAATGTTCTACTTAATAATGTTTGCCTTGTAGTTATTCTGTTAAAGGCTTAGACCGATGAGAGATTTCACATAATGCTCTCTTCCTCTCTTACTATTATCATTACCAGCTCTATCAGGAAACGGAAATGTATCTCTTCCTCTCCATTTCTCTCTTACCATTTCCCTTTTCTACCCGATCAGTCAAGGCAAATAGCAGTCCATCCAGAGTATGGTCCTGCTCGGGGTTTGAGTTAGGTTATCCTTCCTAAAAGGTAAATTTAACACTTAACTGGAATTGATAGCTCTCTATAAAAAATGTGAGAATGAGTACCATATGCTTTGCCATAAATGAAAAGTTCCCTTGATTTGACTGCATTTGGCTGTTTGTGTTAAAGTGTTTGTGTCTGCCCTTCATTGTAGCTATTTTCAAAAGGTGATTTTACATGATGGAGGCAGATGACTGCCGTTGTGTGTGCAATGTGTATGACTGTGTGTGGCTAAAAATTAAGTGTTTTTATTGGGAAAGACCGGACTTGCAATGGGGCTAGAAGTCGCTTGTGGTGTTTGTCTGCAGGTGTATTGATGAAAGTGATGGATTAATTATGCATGTGTTGCTTTTATGAATGCCGGCTAATCTTGACAGTGACTGATCACTAAGATAAAGTTGATGTCCATGAGACAGAATCGCTAGACTCTCCATCATCTAGACTGACAGACACAGGTGACTGGTCAATTTGATCTTCTTGTCATTAAATATAATGTATAGCTTTTCATCCCAAAATGAAAGCTGGATGTTATTGCTGGCAGGACAGATTCCCATCTTCCAGTGGGTCCAGTGGGACGATTCCGGGGGTCCAGTGGGAAACACATATGAATTAAAAAATGCCATGCCTGATGACTGATGTGCTACGTCTGTTTAAACTAATGAGATGCAACTGTGCTGCAATGAGCCTGTCTTTACATATTCCTTTTTAGTATGATACCAAATATGTGGAGTGCTTTTTTAAGTAAGATATCAAAGGCCGCTGCCTGGCTGCGAACAGCGCCCCATAAGCCGCCAGCTTGGCGGTGTGGTACAGAGCCTGGCCTGCCTGCCTTGGACGCAGAAAAGCGCTGGCTGTGAAAAGAGCGCCGGTAATGTCACCAGCATCTTTCTGAAAAGTTGAAAGATTTTCAACTTGAGCGCTCAGAGTTCTTTTTCTCCTGACGGCCGCCTGCTGCTCTCTACTCATGGAAAACAATTGAAAAAAAGACGCTGGTGCTCAGAAAAAAAAAGGCTAGGTGGACACCGCATCTTGTTATTCCATCAAGTATCAAGTCGATGACAAATATTGACTGGTGCACCAACTGTTATTACAAGGAAAGTCCTGGATTACTCCATAAATGTTTAACTGTAACAAAGGTAGTTGTCAAGATACTGATGTCATAGAAAAAAAATACCCTCCCAAGAATGACCCTCAAACATGCCTATAAAAACAAAACATTCATTTTAGGCAATCTAAGCACCTTTCATTCAATGTGATGAGTATTTGCAGGTAGTGTCAATGATACTTTTGAACATTATCTGCATCTATAAAATACCATATAGTTTTGTAAGTCATTTGTAACAACATGGATTTACAGAATTTGGATGAATTAAAAAAAAAAAAGGCCTAGTACTACTCGGTCAGCTCTTTAATAAAACCTGTTTAACGATGGTGATTTGAAATATATGCACCCAGATACAAGACTAACTTGCAAACGAATGCTCATACACGTAAGAAAACATGATTGGAATGGAATAAGGCTGAGAACTGGTCTTTTCTCGTTTCACTCATACACAGTCTAACAGTGCAGGGATCAGTTCCAGAGCATGCCTCAGAGCAGCAGTCTGAAGCATCCACACAGAGGATTTGCAGCATCTCCTTCTAACTGAAACAAAGAATTCATCGCAGCTCTCCGCTACATAGAAGTGCAATCTGTGACGCTTAGCTCCCAACAAGACAAACCATTTCTAGACTCTTGTACACATAAAGTAACATTTGATTAGAAATTGTACATTACACCTCACAAACAAATCACAGTCGGCTGTTTGATAATCACAGGATGTAGATTAATGCTGAGTGTTTGATGTTTTTCAGGGCTGAAAACTGCATCTGTTAAATCTGGAGATTTGGTGTTCTTTCTTTGGCTCTCCATATATCTACCAGTACCACTATTCAAACATTTCATAAAATGTAAAAATGCACTCAACACATCTTCAGAATGATCAGCAGGTTTGAAAAACGTTATTTAATGCAGCAGCATGAAGAGTTGGGTGTGATTCTCTCTCTCTCTGTCTCTTACTCTCATTCCTCCTGCTCTCTCTCTCTTTTCGTGTGTGAGGTATTTATCGAGTTATACCAGTGTGTTTTGGTGTTGATTGATGTTGTTGAATGTCAGTGTGATGGCATTCAGAAACATTTTCTTTAAATGTGTCTGATATTCCTATAAGGGACGGGTCATTTGGCCAGACACAAAAATAAAAGATTCCTTCAGTCATTCATGCTTTAACTAACACTTCACTACAGACAGGGTATAAAGATAAATAAACAGCTGTGCTAAGACACCACCACAAACTCATTCTGCGTGAAACATGAGGTTAAACTAGCTCATTCAACAATGAATGAATCCATTAGCCAAGCGTGTCGACTTTAAGTTTTGATAACTTCCTGTTGGCCAACCCCTCCCTCTTCTCCAGGACCAACCTCTCCTCACAATATGGTCAATTCTGGCTCCAGAATTCAAACATAGCCACAGCCAAATGTTGAACGTAAGGCTTCAAATACGCAGTCAAGAAACCACAGGGTAACGACTCAAACTGGTTTATAGTTTATAGTCAATGGTCATTTCATCACTGTTAGATATAAGGGTATTCTATTCGACGATAACTTGTCTTTTAACTCCCTCATATATAGTTCAGAAATCTCTTTTGTCTTTTGTAGTTACTGCTCTATTTGTTTGTCTCTCTGTCTGCATCTTCTTCTATTCCTTAATCACGACACAGACAGTTGCGTCCTAATTGGTGTAGAATGCAGATTTACTGCTGGTGTAGGAACGATGGTTTGTGTGTTTGTGTGTGTGTGTGTGTGTGTGTGTTTGTGTGTGTGTGTGATTACTTACTACTTATAAGTCTCAGAGCGAACATACTCAAAAACGTGGGAGACACCCAACTGGAACTGGTCCGCTATGGGAGTGACCCAAGGATTGTTCTCAGCTTTAAACACCTGTTTAGGACCAGTCAGATCCAAATTACCTGCAGACAAGACAGAGACCCAAGCACAGCATTGGAACCATATCACCTTTTGATGGGTGAAATACAAGAACATTAATTATCCAGGAGTTATAATAATGAGGGCCCAGGGAACAAGCAGGGTGTGAAACATCTGAAAGTGGTAAAGCAGGTGAGGGAGGAGCTGGGATTGAACGTGTCTTTGTTTTCTGTCCATTGCATTAAGCTGTAGAATAATATCAGTAGATGAGCAAAGGGAGGGCCCTCTGTCATCCAGGCCCTGGCCCATCAACCACGCCATCCAGCTACACATAAGCATCAATATTTGACATACTGAGTGGTATGTTTTGAAGCTTTTTTTCCACCCTGTTTGTGTTAAAAGCAGAGATGTTGTTAACGTCCCTAAAACACCAAATCTTTCTTTTTGAATGTGGACCAAAGGAAGAATATCTGAGCTCTCAGGTACAGCTAATGGGGATCCTAACAAATAAACAAATAGCATTACCTTAGGCCACCATGTGTAAGAGTTTACATGTGTGTATGTGTGATGTAGCATATATATAATATGCCTCTGTATGTGTGATGTAGCATATATATAACATGCCTCTGTATGTGTGATGTAGCATATATATAATATGCCTCTATATGTGTGCTCAGTACCAAGTTCAGGTGGCAGGACGGTCAGCCTATTGCCCTGGATGTGAAGCTCCTTGAGTTGAGCCAAATCCCCTATCTCCTTGGGCAATGAGATCAGATCGTTATCCCTCAGACTCAGCTGGACGAGAGAAACAGAAGGAAGAACTTAGTCAAACTGAATATCTGACATATTAAACATTCAGAAAAATGTGATTCTCTAGGACTTGATAAACATCAGTCGGCTGTTTCCTCTGGTATCTTCTGCATTTGATAATCCACAATTACTTATTGAATAAAACTTCCTTTTGAAAATGGTTCTTTGGAGTAACAATGTTCTGTTTCTTAAATGTCTTTATGATTTGAGCATCAAAGGCCTTTGCACACCGAGTTCAGAAGCGTTTTTTTTAGATCTGCAATCGGATAAAAAATTTTACGCACGGACACCTTGCACACCGAGTCCGCTGCGTTTATTTTTCAATTCATTGAAGAGCGAGGAGAGTTTCACCTGTCGATATGTTTCTGTTGATAAGGATAAGCAGAATTATCTCGATCGGTCCAGTTTGATACGCTGCGCTCTATACTGGAACCACACATTTAAAAGAAGACCACCAATTTCTGCAAAGCAATCGATCCTAAACAGCAGCTGGCAGTATAGTTTCAGAGTCTGTGTGCAGACATGATTTTTTAACGTCTCCATGTGCGATGGCCTTAAGGTTGAATTCCAATTCAATGCTGCTAAAGATTGTTTGTAACACGTTATGTAGTGACTTACATTTTTGTTTTGTAGCACCATCTCTTGTTCAATGTTAAGAATCACTATATATTTGATTTGTTTAAGCATGTTTTCCTTCATTGTTAATCTAGTAACCCCACATTAGCCCCGTGACACATCATGGCGGGCTCATTGTGCCTGTTGTCTGACATTAACTTACTATCTGCAACTTTGTCAGCTTTGAGATGTCTGCAGGCAGGAGCTCGAAGTCGTTGTCACTCAGATAAAGAGCGCGAAGAGTGGCTGAAAAACAAACTCTGTTAGTCGAGTTGCGGTTGATAAATAATACTGATTCATCCTCGCACACACACTGCTTGTCTGTCAACTCAAAACACACACACACACGCAGAGAGAAGTCAGTTTTGTCATGTTAGTGAAAATGAAAGGTCACCACCCTCCTTTTAGAAAAAAAAGAGAGGCTAACAATGCTGTCTCGGAATTTTTACAACATTTAGAAAAAAATCTGCTTTTTCTATGAAGATAGAACAGAAGTTTGGAGCACACTTGTGATCAAGTCTTTTTTCAAGTTCATGTTTGTGAAGGTCACAAGAGTTTATTCCAGTGAAAATATGGATTAAAAACAGTTTTAATTTCTGTAGAAACAACGATATCTGCGGAAGTCCTTTCAGGTCAATCTTTGTTTTTTGAGATTTTTTTGGAGTGTAGCTCTTAAAATCTTCAAACAGACCCGTTTGTCCTTTACGCATAGCACATGTGTGTCTGTGTGTGTGTGTGTCCCTTACTCAGGTAGAAGAAATTTCCAGACAGGGAGTTGTGGTTCAGGTTGTTGTAGGTAAGGTCCAAAACTTCCAGAGCTGGCAATGAACCAAATCCTCTCGGCAGGCCGTTCAGACGATTCATTCTGTTCTCACAAAGACACAAATCCAAAAGATTAGATTCAAACAAAAACCCATAATTATGAAAATAACTTATTCTTATTCAAAGTCATTATATAGTTTGACAAAATGTTCTTGATCAGAACACATACCTGGTTTAAGAGTTGCCTTCCAATTAATGGAACAATCATTCATCTATTTCAGATTATTGGACAAGAGCCGATCATATCAGGTAGAGAGTCAGGGCTTTCAGCCGACTGCTCATCATTCATTACAGCCTGTGTTCCAGTTTATATTCAGAAGAACTCACCTTTACTAAAATCATTCAGATTATTATATTATAAGATATCCGTCTGTGTCAACCTGCTCAGCTGAGAGGAGATGTCAGTGTCAATAAATATGAGCAAAATAATTGAGGAGAAGAAGAATTACTTCTTTTTATTTTAAAGGTTTACTTTTTATGCCTTCATTTGGAGACAGGAGCGGATAGAGTCAGAAATCAGGGAGAGGGAGAGAGAGAGAGAGAGAGAGAGTGGGGAATGACATGCGGGAAAGCAGCCACACAGGTCGGATTTGAACCCAGGCCGACCACCACTACAGCCTCCGTACATGGGGCGCATGCACCAACCACTAGGCTACTGGCGCCCCAGAAGAAACACATCGTCATTACGAAGCATGTCTCAGCATTTTGTACTTGTATATTGTTTGCACCAGCACTTCAGATCCTGCTCTATTTTTAGATGAGAATACAGATATTAAAAGTTCAGTTTATACAACAAACATTACGGTTAATGTGTCAAACACAAGTGACTTTTTTTTTTTTTGGATAAATAAATTGTGTTCATGTTGATATCCCTATTGTTAAATGGTTATGCTGTTTGTTTACTACTTGTCTGTGGTCTTACTCTCCCTGAAGTCAGCAACCAAACAGGAAGAAAGCAGCTTCGATCGCCCGCACGGACAGATTAGCAGACAGGAAGGATGACATGCACATATATGCCTGTCTGTGTTTGTGGACGACTGACAGGTCATAGGGACAACTATTCTATTCAAATTCAATTAAGTGTGTTTGACAAATGAGATTAAATTATTCCAAGGTTCGAACACACAGATGCATGAACACTCACACATACACACATCTACACACAGCCAACACAAAAATAAACAGACAGTGAAAAGTGAATGCACAACCTGAATATCAGTCGGAGGCTTACACTATCCAGATGATGTTTGTTTGTGGATCAATACACAACAAAAGCTCCCTTCCTAATCCCTCTGTCACTGAGACCCTGCCAGTGTCAGCCTGCACCGATATGAAAACACACACATGGGAACCAACGGGTGGGGAACTAAACCTTCCTAAACTTCCTCTGCATAGGTTACATACAGGCACAGACATACTTTCAGTTTGAATTCTCAAACACACAAATATCCCTGTTACCTCTGAGGGTTGACGTGCATGGATTTGTAATCAAGCATCATAAAGCACAAGGGGCAAACAAAATTGTCCTTCGCTCAAGATGATTGCCTGCATTGTTGTGTTAGCATGCTAATGTTAGCACACTTTGGTTAACTCATAACTTCATATTGCACATAAACTGATCTTAAGACCCTTACGTGACATCCAGTTAGTATGTTATTCTTCTTTTCTCTAGTCCTAGACTAAAACATCTTTATACTTAAGGTCGTCCCTTCCATGTAAACACGATGTTAACAGCCTTGTACAGTCTTCCTTTAATTGTATATATTTATATTTTTTCACTTTTTTATTTTAATGCATTGCTTGTTTGTCAGAGTTTTCAGAAAGAGAAAGTGTTAATGGGGACATCATGTGAAAAATCCACTTCTACAGTGTTTGTGAACATTTATTTGGGTAACCTGAGTGTCTACTGACCCACAAAAAATAAACCCATCCAGTCCTTTGTTTGTGGGCTGCATACGTCTTACAACACAGAGAAAAATGCTCTGTTTCAAATTTCCTCCGTTTGTGATGTCACAAGTGGGATTCTGGAGGAAAACAAATCCCCTCCCGTCCCCTGATATCTCCACCCATGGACTCCATCCCCAGCCTACAACAAAACTTTTGCACAGGTCGGCCATTTTTATTCTCTCTACAGAGGAGTGATGTCTACCGGGAAAACCCAGGGGGGGTTCATTGCATTTAAAGAGACACACATACCATAACGGAGCGTTCAGAGAGAGCTGGTTTATACAGGGTCACAAACCTCCTCTGGTGCTTGATTCATGTTATATTTTGACCAAAGCACAGCACAGATGTTTCATTTAGACCACAGGGGGACTGTTTGAAAAGGGGGAAAAGGGGAATAATATGTCTTCTTTAAGAGTGTTTAAGTTAGATAATGTAATCCTGTTTAATAATCGTGAACACATCTTTAGCTCTACAACAACACAGTTTTCTTCTCTTGGAGGATTACTACTTTGACTTAAGTTAAAGACTTGAGTTTTTCTTCCACTGCTGGGCGGCACATACCCGAGGTTGAGGTGTTTCAGCTTCTGGAGGCTGCTTATCTGAGTAGGCAGCTCTTCAATCTGGTTGTTGAACATGTTTAGAACCTCCAGGTTCTTCAGCTCAGATATATTAGCAGGCACCACTGGAAGAAGACACAAGAAGAAAGAAATGACAGGTACATTAAACGCAAGCAACGACATTTCCAAGATGTGCATTGTTTAAAAAATTAAAAAATCTCTCTGCTTAGCAGCAGCCCTGATTCCTGACAGCCATCATTATACTGTAAGCTGCAGGGCACTGACACACCTCATGTAACATTAGCTGCTCTGTCGTCCCTCACTCTACATGAATCTACAACCTTAACATGCGAGGAGAAACATATTGTGCTTTCTTTCTTCATCTGGGTCTTCAGTTTAATTCCCCCGTGGTCTGTGGCCACAGAGGCGGACACAGATCAATGAGCTGATAACAAAGAGCAGGACATTTATCGGATTATCAAGAAGATCAATGGAGAAAGAAAGAGATTAAAGCAATGAAAAGAAGAGGAGAAGAGTAAACCAACCGTGCCCTGACCTGAATGCTGCAAGGAGAATCAGTGTTGGAGAGGTGAGGTGATAGCATACTGATACATCAGTCGGACCTGGATGTTTGTGTGTGTGTGTGTGTGTGTGTGTGTGTGTGTGTGTGTGTGTGTGTGTGTGTGTGTGTGTGGAGGATTACTCTTTTAACCTACTATTTAAGATAAACTTTTATATAGTATGAATTATTAAACTAATAGACAGTTTACTGATACAGAACAGAAACTGTACTCAGATGAGAAGCCACTAAACTGTTAAATGTAACAACTAGAAGTCAAGTAAGGCGGCCACCAGTATCTGTACCATCAGTTGGGAGTTTGGTTAGTAAATAGTTCATCTGTTGGTTTGGTTTATGCACGGTGACTGTAAGAGACATCACAAGAACTTTCTAACATAATTCAGAAAAACAAGATGACGTTTTTTAGGGTTCCAGTCCCTTAGGGATAGAACCCCTTTTGTTTTTAATGGGAATTTAAAAACTCAAGGATTTGAGCCTCCAAACTTCTTTTCTACTCACATTATCTTTGAATCTGTTGCTCCATGTCACCCATTTGCCAGTTAAGGTCACATTAGGGATTTTGAAGCTCTGCAAAAGCATCAGGGGCGATCCTGTCCTCGTCCCAGGTTTCAGTCTGTGTCACAGCAAAAGGCTTTGTGCTATTTGCATATGACTCAGCTTATGGATTTGGTTAATTGTGTTGTCTTTGCTTGTGTGTTCTGGTGTTAAGCGTCCTTGGGTCCCTTCAAAGGTTTAGTCATTTATTATTACTTGTGAAGTTTTCCTCAATTTAAAAATGTAGTGGTCACTAGGCCTGGGAGTTTCCCACAAACTCAGGATATGATACACATCACAATTAAGAGGCCACTATGCGATTCGTATCGCCTGAAGACCACTTCAAACCTGATTGGGGTAGAATTTAGACTGCTTGGCACATTATGCTGTGGGGATGCCTTTCTTCAAGAATAGTGTATGGATACACTTGAAGAACAGTACACAGAGGAAGGCCTGACCCCCTGCTACACACACCTATCTTTATAGGTTTAAATATCCAATTTAATAATATCATGGTGTCATAATACTGACTCAAAGTGAATTCATGACAGTACATTTATTATAACAGTGTCAAGTCTAAAGCTGCTTTACACAAAAAGCCTAAATATAAAAGGATGAAAATGTTTTTTTTTTAATGATATTGAAAAAGAGACGAGAATACAGTTGCTGTTTGGTTTTGCTTTCTTACAAACAAAAAAAAGATCATTATGGCCTGATTTCCCTGTTGATACACACAGTCCCTCCTGTGTCTTTCCTAATCCAGTCATCTTACCCCTTGATGACTGAGGGCTTTTTTGGTGTATATTCATCTTTACGTAATGGATTATGTAAACTAAACAGCGCCATTCCACATTTTAAGTCAATAAAATTTGTCAGAAGTAGTTGAGTGATCTATAAAAAAAAAAAAGCAATATTAGGTGTTTGATAGGATCAGACCAAAGCTCTTCTGCAAGATGGGCAGAGTCTTTCTAAGATAGAAAAGCACCAGTAGATAAAAAAAATCTGCATACTAGATTGTCAAAATGATAACCCATGTCAACTATAACATGTTAAAATGTTGTGTGTGTGTGTGATAAATATTTTCTTGTTTCTCCCACATACAGTAGGACAGTGACAGCCAGTGTCACCGGAGCGTTAAGTGTTACATCTAACAAAGCTCATCCTATCAGAACGCTTTGTCCGTTCTTAAACTGCGCTCAGTAGAGCCAACGTGTTAACACCAGGTTTGATGTTACAGAGTAAGCACATAAAGGGACACTGCAGCACTTGGCGGGGTCACATGACCAGTGCTTACAGTGAAACAGACAACAGATAGATGGTCTAGTGTGTCTAAAAGGTTCAGTAAAGAAACGGCTGGTTTTAAGGTCCCACTGGTTCAGTAAGTTCAGAAATCTATTTCATTTAGCTGCACCCCCCCCCTCCCCCCACTCTCTGTGGGCCAACTGACCAGGGCTTAATCAATAAACCAGCACAACATCCAATCTAGGTGGACAAACCTACAGTGTTTATATGGTCCTCCATACAATATGAAATTGATTTCCAGATTTGCTCCTCTTCCTTTTGTTTGTTATAGTTTGTGAGTGTGAGCTGCTGGATTACCGGTTTGCATGTTGGGATCTCAAGAAGAAAAGCTCATAGCTCTGAGTCATTCAAGATTTCAGATTTGTATTTATTTATTTTGTTTGATCGATGACTGAAATAAAAGTACAAATAAAAAAATACATAAATAGAGCCAGAGACATAACAGGTGACTTTTGGTTTTGATGTGTCATTTGAGTCTTGAGCGCAAACACCAAAACAAGCTCTCTCTATAAACCTCTAATGGAAGACCTCTCAAATGTCTCTCTGACTCCAGAATACCGCCATATTCAGCAGCATTACCCCCGTCCTGTCTGACACACTGTGCAGCTGTATTCTTCACCAAATGATATTGGACAAGATGGTGAACAAGAGGATATGTAAAAAAAAAAAAAAAAAAAAACACACACACACAGTGGTACTTCCTGCTGCTTCCACAGGCGGCTGACAGGGTGAGACAGTTGGGAGTTATTTTCCACGGCTTAAAGTTAAAGAGCGTATATTTGCCAGTGCCTGCAGGAGGGTAACTATGCCAATTATGTTATCAACATTTTGTCTGACAGGCTAAAAATAATCTGGTTAGAGTGTGATATCTTCTCATCTCAAGCAAAAGATTAGAAAGCACAGGGGAAGGTGAACATGTCAGTGAATGAGACAAACACAGATTAAAAAAGGTACGCCTCAAAATGTTTCTTCATTTGATGAAGTAAAATGTAAAAATCAAATGTCCACCTCAACCTCGTACTATATGTTTAAGTATTTGGGTTAAATTTGTCCTTAACTGGAGGTTTTTACTACCCATACGAAGAGAGATTATCTCATTAAAAACTATGTATTTTGCCCTATGATGTCAAAATCCTGTTTACTGTAATGTCAGAAAATACTTGCAGCAACTGAGAATACATTTTTTTTTTTTAAATGATTAAGCTTGAGTCTCTTAACAGACGGACTCGGTGTTTGGCTCTTACAGACCGCCAGTTCAAGGCGGGATGCTTTCGTCCCTGCATGTGGAATCCACAGAGGCAGAATGGTGGGGCGAAGTCATTCTGCCCCCGAGCCGCCATCGAAGGTAGAAACAGAGGTTCAATGGGGGGGAAGACGGTGATGGCAGGGCAGATCAGTGTGTGTGGCAGCACTTGGAGTCCAAGACAAATTTCCCTAAGGGGACAATAAAGTGTATCTCGTGTGTGTGTGTGTGTGTGTGTGTGTGTGTGTGTGTGTGTGTGTGTGTGTGTGTGTGTGTGTGTGTGTGTGTGTGTGTGTGTGTGTGTGTGTGTGTGTGTGTGTGCTGTTAGCAATCTGTAAAGGGCTATTGTCTACATTCAGGAAAGATAGAAAGATGGACTCTATGAAGGATCTCTTGGTATAAAGTGGAGGAAAACTGTTTTCTCTCTGTTGTAAGCCGGTATGAGTATAGAGTCCATTGTTGGTTCACTTTTCTTTGTACCTTATCGAGGACTCTGCTCTGCCGCAAAATAAGAGAATGCAGGAACGCCAAAATAACTGAGAGCTAAAATGAAACGTGCTGTAAATAAATATTTACTGTTTTTGAGTACAGTTTCATGATAACATGTTTTTATAATTAGAATTCAACCTGACAGGACAGAATAATAAACATTTAAAACCAAAGCTTTATTTTGGCATTCTTGTGTTTAAATGTATTTTTATTACAAGTCAGATCACAGAGTAGTGGGAATGAGTTGATGGGTAAATAGTGACCTCTGCTGGTAGAAACCATAACTACATCACTTAATTCAATAAGGCTGTCACTGAACAGGAGCTGCTGCTATGAACAACACTGACAAACTTTGACATTAAAATAGTGTGAGTGTAATGACACTTTTTAAACCCAGCGGTGGAATGTAGAGAATGTACTCAAGTACTATATTAAAGACATTTAATATACTTTCAGGGAATCTTTTCTCAGCATGCCATTTTATACATGTACTCACAATAAAATGTGACAGATAAATGTGATAATAAACTTTTACAGTGTCCAGTCTTTAACATGTTTGAGATAGACTTAGCTTGTGTAGTTTTGTTTTTTAATAGTCTATTTAACTCCATTCCTTTGACACGGTTTTGTCAGACATTCAGGACTGATTCTTTTCCCTTTTTGAATTATTATTGAATGATTATTTCTTAATGAGTGCATGTTGATGATAATGACATCATCTCTCCAGATATTTATCAAACAGACCCAAGACAATGTTTACTTTTTCTCATGTGACACAGTGAGTGTCTAATGTGATAGACCCATTGCACCGTTGTCTGACAGGTCATGTTTGTGTCAGCGAGAGAGCAGAAGGAATGAAGGGAGCAGCTTACCTGTGAGCTTGTTGTGGCTGAGGACCAGCTGAGTGATGTTCGATAGAGTGACTGAAACGACATGGAACATCACGTCAACACAACATCGCAACCAACTCTGCAGGTTGTTTACTCATGCAACTTACTGGTGACCACAGTATACAGTGATGTACTTACAGGAACATTTTGATTTGTTAAAGATTATAAAACATGTTTTAAAATGTTTTTTGGGGCTATCAGGTTAGTCCAGTCAAATGTAACAAAGTAAACGGGTGGGAATGAAACTGCCACTTCAGAGACCCACACTTGAAATATAACGAGGCTCAAATGAGGATTGTGAAGATCATTGTATTGTACTACATTGTGTTTCGTCACTGTATATCAATTTCATCTCAATTCCTAATAAATTTAGATGTTGTACAAAATGTAAATACACACAGAATGTGATGATTTGCAAATCACTGAAACAACACAAAGACAACTCAGGTCTGCAGTGTGTGCAAAACGCTGCAGCCAGATTTTCAACAGGTACACGAGATGTACTCGCCTCCCTGTCGATTTTAGAGTCCATTTTAAAATGCTATAACTTTTTTTTTTTTTAAGTGACAGCAGGGTTTAGCCCCCTCTTATTTATCAGAACTTCTAATCCGTTACAAGTCAACAAGTTCACTCAGGTCCTCTGAGCAGTCTGTCTGTGTCCCCTCATCAGAGGCACCAACTCATTCAATTCATTCAGAGCACAACTCAAAACCCACCTTTTCCCCCTGGCCTTGACATAAGTTAAAACAAATTCAATATATTTTTTTACACCCTTCTTTGTTGTTGTGTTTACGCCTCGTCTGTAAAGCAGAGCCGAGGCTGTTTTAAACATGCTATACAAATAAACTTGACTTAACAACAAGTCAAATGTTGAAACTGAAAAATGTCTTTGTTTTTGAAAAATGATAAGCCCATTTTAAATGTGATGTCAACAACACGTTGAAAAAAAAGTTGGGACATTGGCGACAAAAGACCGGTAAAAGACTGGACACAGGTTAATAACATGATTGGGTCTAAAAACAGCATCACAGAGAAGCTGAGTCTTTCTGAAGTAAAGGGGACAAGGCCTGAAACTAATACTGGCTGGCCGTAATCTTCAAGTCCCCTGACGAGTGCTGCTGCTCTCTTGCTCAGGTCACCCTAGTGAAAGAGATCTTGATCTCAATGACTTAAATAAAGGTAAAAAATAAATAAATTATAAAAACAGGCATGATTCTGTAGTGGACATCTCTACATTCACAAAATGCTCACTGAACTACAACGCAAAGAGGAAACCATTTAAAGACCAGATCCAGAAGTTCTGCCGCCTTATCTTAGTACAGGCTCATTTGAAACGGACTGAGGCGAAGTGTAAAACTGTCCCGAGGTCTAACGGGTCAAAATTTGACTTTCTGTTTGGAATTCCTGGACGCCCCATTCTCTGGGCCAACATTGAGTGGGACCATCCAGCATGTTATCAGTGCAGCATCAGTGATTGAACGAGGATGTGTTACTGCACATGGCACGGGTAACCTGCCCCTTTTGTGAAATATTATAACATCATGGATGTACTACGTCCAGATGGTTGTGACACAATGACACCCTAAACTGTCCTACATTACAGAAGAATGGCAAAACAGACCACTTTAAAAGTTACAGAAACTGCTCTCCTCGGTTCACAGAATGCAAACCAAATGTTGAAGAAAAGGTGAGGCAACAGAGCGGTATAAATGACCCTGTCCCAACTTTTTACTTCTATGTTTCTGACATCAAATTCAAATTTAGCATACAGTTTTCCAAACAGAATGTAATTTCTCAATTTTATATTTTCTGTTACATTTCTGCTTAAATATGGGGTTCAATCATTTTGCAAATGATTACAATCTGTTTTTATTTACATTTTAAATGAATTTTTAGGGGAATGGGGTTGTACACTTGGAGCAAGCAACATGTATCAAACAACATGTAGCAGGATCCACAGAGCCATCACATTAAACCATTACATTAACTACATGCATGTACTGCAACTTCAATGTACTCTAGCAGCACAGTCTCTGTCCTCCACTTGTTTTTCTACGTCACGTAAAGGGAAAAGTGAGCTGCAGTGACGTCATCAGCACAAACACGTAGCCTGCAGTCACATAGTTTGTGTCGTTTATTTACAGACTGAATGTAGTTTTGTGTAACTTACAGAGTCCTGGGACGTCCATCATGTTGGAAATGCCTCTGTCGCACATCTCCACCTCTGGGATGTTCTTGTCCCGACTCTCCTCCACTATCTTCTTCAAGGACTTGGACATTTTTGTCTGATCCAAAACAGTAAAACCTTTAGTTAGGAAAGTCTCAAACGAAAACGTGAAATGACAACCACAACTAGCATGTAAAAGCAGCTGTGTTAAATCAAGACAAATTAATAAAACTGCTTAAACGTACCGTTTACCGAAGATATATGGAAACCAACTAAATGTAAAGCTTCTGGTTCCTTGTAGATACTTCGCTTCAAGCTCACACCCTACCGGAAGTTTATGCGAGAGGAGCCACCACGCCATAATAGGATACTTCCTGTTCCTCACGTATGTGCAGCAAACTGAAGCCGGCAGTCCTAAAACTGAACCAGCAGCTGATAAAACATGAGTTACCTAGTTTAAAATAATAATAATAATAATAATAATACAAAACACAGAAAAAAGAAAAACAATATTTAAAGAATTTCACAGAGACAACAGAAGACGTAGCCTAATCTAAATTAAGACCAGCTCATTCAAGTGTAATTTCATTTAATGATTGGTTAATTTAAATGTTTATTTTATTTTTCTTATTCATGCAAATTTGATGAAAACTTATATATTCTTATACATGCATACAATACAGCCTGTGCTGTGTGTATATATTTCTTTACCAATTTTCATCTATTTATTCCTTCTTAAAAATGTATTTTCACTGATCCACTGGTAATTTTATTTAATGTGTATTACTCTTCTTTAAGATTGCAGTAGCAGGAAGTGTTGTTTTATTTGTTCGCCAAACAGAAGTAAGGACTTCCGGTTTAGTGTCTTACCTTCGAAATAAAAGTAAAAATGTTTACAACATCAACAACAAAATGGTTACAGATGTCATCAGCCAAAAGTCCACCATTCATAACTTGTTTGGCAACAAACAACTGGGACTCATAATTAAATTTTTCTGTCTCAAAATAAAAACACAAAACATCAGACACCTTGGATTTTAAACACATTTTACTGTTTATTCACAAACAATGAAAAGATAACAACACTCCGCTGTGGCCCCATTTATAAAAACTGAATTTTGAAGCGTACCTTTGTCCCTGTGCTATTCTATAAATGTTTATTACCAACCCAGACTCCGGACCTGATAGTGGCAGTATTGTACCATTTCGTTGCTTAGGCAGATATCACAGACATTTGAGAAGAAGAAAAGCAGTGTGGTTGTTTTGCCATGGCGAGTCTCCGGGTGATCGAGCTCTACAGTGGGATAGGAGGGATGCATTATGCTTTAAAGGGTAAGTTTATCATCGTTGCGGTCAAGTTTTCTATTTGCATTTTAAAGTGGTCCTCTCTACCGAGTTGTGTGTAGTTGAATGGGGAAATCGGACATTTAATAGCGATCAACCAGTTTCCACTGTATCTTCACTCGGACTGACACAAGCTGAGTCCAAATGTCTGGACTTTCTGGACTTTCTGGCAAAGCAGAAGTGCGAACTGATGCTTTCCCCGTTAAGTAGCAACAAACAGCACCTGTACCTCAGACTTCATCAGAGTCTGACCACAGACCTAAGCCCAATACTATCAGATACTGTTACATAGCCTACAACAAGACTGCTCATAATACCTGTTCATTGTGCAGTATCTTATAATCTGTTTGTTTCCCTCCACCAGACAGTGGCATACCTTACCAGGTAGTTGCTGCCATCGACATAAACCCCACGGCCAATCAAATCTATAAGCACAATTTCCCAGACACCCCCTTATGGAACAAGACCATTGAGGTGAGCAAGTCATTCACACCTAAACCTAACCTGGTTACACATTGTGTGTACACATGTGTTAGACATTTCAGGTAGTTTTACATGTTGTATGATAAAACAGACTCTGGACTCTTGATGATTAAATGGCCACATTTTTGGTCTTATTTGGGATTTATACTGTTAATAGAAACTTTTAGGTTGTAGTGTTCCTCGTTTAAATTGTAAAAATTAAACATGTTTTATTATAGCTTGAAGTCCTGTAGTATATAACAGATGGAGTTTTGAGCTAAAGCCTGCAATAGCCACGAGAGCAGACTTTTGGCACATGTTTCTTTGAGATCAAATGAAGAATGGAGTGATGTGTCTTAACTGAACTGTCCGATGTGTGCAGGGTTATGACTTAAAAACTGGCAGGTCTGTTGGTTCCGTGGGCAAACACTTTCTTTACATTAGTTAAGAATTGGCAGGACTAAGTGTGTCCTAAAGATGAGGGTATAATTGACAACCAGCTTTGATATAAAGGACTTGTTTGAATACGATAATATGTTTCTTTCATGTGGTTTTGTTTTTTTATCTTAAGGGCATCACACTTGATGACTTCAACAAATTATCCTTTGACATGATCCTGATGAGTCCTCCTTGCCAGCCTTTTACCAGGTATTGTCTAATGTGTTTTTCATGCTTTTGGATCCAACATGTTGTAGAATCGTACCTCACTTGTGTAAGATTACCTGCCAGACAATAAAAGAAACTTGTTTCCTTTGCAGCTAATAATAATAAGTTACTATTAACAAATTTAAAAAGTTGTGGGAAAGAAACGCCCAGATCCCTCAGATTCCAGGTTTGTTCATGCAGTTTACTGCAGAACAACTTATTTTCTTTGTTAGAAACCAACATGATCATGAGATGTATGGGACATATCTTCACAGTGCTCTTATAACCCTACAACTAGGGTTAGTTCTGAGAAGTTGTCAATCACAGCGATCAATCATGACATCACCCCATTTTACAGCATTGATTGAATATTTTTTTTAAAACCATATTTGTAAAAAAAAAAGATCAAATGGAGTTTGGAAGTTCATTCCCACCACCAGGAGGCGACAGAGAAGAGTCTTGTTAGAGAAGTGTGCCCTGATGTGAAGGTTGGATCTGGGAGGGAGTGTAGACCTGGATGATAGAGTTAACGAGGAGCCGTTTTAAAAAAAGAAAAATGATTTGATGCAAGCAGTAACTGTGAGGCAGTGGAAGTGACATGTTCTTTCTCGATTTCAGTATAAAGTAGTGCTTGATACAGTGCTCGGTATAAAGCCGAAATCTGTAAAAGCTTCATTCCTAAGCGACAGTTTACAGGGGTAAGACATTTTCAGCTGATGCCGATAGTTATTAAACTCTCTATGTCTGGGTATTGGATGGATCAAAGTGGGTCAGTGGTTATAGCACTATCATCTCACAAACTGAAGATTTTGAGCCTGCTTGATTCCTGGAGCCTTGTTCTCTCCTTAACCTCCTTGACTTGCAACAGGAGTCAGGAAAAGTGATTTGCTGATCAAATCACTTTCATCTTTTACCACCGACTTCGTTCAGTGATTTGATCCGCAAAGGTTTTAATATTCCATGTTTGTTTCTGTGCAAAACCGCTGAAATCCCCGTCTCTATCCTCTGTACAGGATAGGACTTCAGGGAGACATTGCCGACCCGAGAACAAAGAGCTTCCTCTACATTCTTGATCTCCTGCCAAGGTCTGCAGATTTCTTCTTCTTCTTTTTTGTTGTTGTACTGTCAGCCTGATTGGAAAGAAAACCACTTAATTATGAAATAACATTTAAATAAGCTCAATTTTCTGGCAATTATTTTGATCATGAATCAAATTATTTTATCACCATCATTTGACTGACATTGGATCGGGGTGAGGGATATAGGATCTCTGGTAATGTGATGAGGTGTGACCTCTCCTGTTTGATGTCTTACAGGAAATGTAGTCATTCAAATTAGTTCAATTGACCAATGTATCCCCATCCCATGCCAATCATTGAGTATGAAACACATGGTTTGATATACTCTGCAGCCTGGCTGGTTGGTAAGAACATTCAAACATGAGCTTCAGTTTCAGTCTTCTCTGTTTATTCCAGTCAGAACTTTCCTATGACTCAAAGGCTTTGGAGATTTGTCTTTGTTGGCTAGATTCCACTTAGTAGCAGCACTAAGACAACAAAATGCAGTTAAGCAACCCTCACGTGTTCTCTCTGTATAGTGAAGGAGCAAAACGATAGCATGGTGTCTCTTTATTAAACCCTTTTTTTTTTCCCGCCCAACTTACATACATCATTGTGTGGCCAGGCTGTGCAGGCGTCCCCGTTTCATCCTGCTGGAGAATGTGAAAGGCTTCGAGACCTCCTCTGCCAGGTAACAACGGAGAAACCTACATGCTCAACATGTCAGTATCAATACGATCAGAAGGCAGGTAGCAGATGTTAGAAGAGTACATTAACAGTTTATATAAACAGTATGGGATTGGGAGTGTGCTTGAAAAGCTGTAATATTTAACAATTTTGCTTTTTTAGCAGCTTTAGCTTTAGGCCCAGTGTCCACCTAGCTTTTTTTTTTTTTCAACTGTTTTCAATGAGGAGAGAGCGTTTTTAGAGCAGCAGGTGGACGCATGGAGAAAAAGCACAGCACCTAGCGTCTTTTTCCGAGCGCGTCACCGGTTTTTCAAGTTGAAAACTCTTTTCCAAATGTCTGATATTCCCCGTAGTTTTTCTGCCTACGGATCGTGTCTTGTACCCACATCCTCTCCGCTCCGTGTTTGATCAGGAAACAAACCATCTAAAATATAAAACATGCGGTAAAAAGTAACAGAGCAGTGTCGGTCACAAACGCTTCATGCAAGCGCTCCCGAGTGCAGAGCCAGCGCTGTTCTGCCTGAAGTTAATGCTAGGCGGACACGAGGCTTAATGGTCTTGTAAAGAGGTGAAAACATTTCAGTTGAAAGGGAAACTGTCTTCATCGTGTTCTGTTCTGCAGGGAGCGTTTGGTGAAAACTCTGATGGACTGTGGATACACTTATCAGGAGGTCATGATCTCACCAACGAGTGTAAGTAAGGATTGTATTAAGTACCTATCTGTGCTGTTAGTCACACATGGTCAGAACTGTTTATATGACTTTTCTATTTATGAATGCAGGTTGGGATTCCAAACTCAAGACTGCGGTATTACCTGATTGCTAAGAGTTCCACTGAAAACTTCAGTACAGACACGTGTTCAAAGGTGAGGCTTTTTACAACTGTACATTAAGATTGCTTTATAAAGAAGCCCATATGGCCAGATGGACAAAAAGAGTTCTAACTCAGTGTACAGGCAGGAGTGGGAATATTACACTTTGGATGTAAAAACATACAATCAATCTGTTAATGTTAATCTTATATGAAGAGTATATGTTGTAAATTAAAGCACTGAATTCCCCAGGGGAAAAATGTGGGGTTAATTGTTTTGTATTATAGAAGGAGAACACTGTCTGTAAGTAAGGCTTTTAACTAAGTCTGTTATCTTAGATTTTAGAGGCCTTCCCACATTCTGCTGACAATGATTGTCCTGCCTTCCTGAATCCTGCTGAGAGTAATCCCCCTGAGGAGCCCACAGTCTCCAGCCCTTCTGATCCTGATACCTGCCTGACAGAAGAAGAAGATCCACAGAGGGATCAGGTCCTGTATAAACTAGAGACAAGGATGGATGCCCAGAGGAAGATGAATCAGAACAAAGATGTGTCAGTCAGACAAATACAAGACTTCCTGGAGCCACAAATAGAAGTCAACATGGAAAACTATCTCCTTCCTCCTAAAACTCTGCTGCGATATGCTCTGCTCCTAGACATTGTTCAGCCCACATGCAGGAGGTCTGTTTGCTTTACCAAAGGGTACGTACAATCACTGTCTTAACCTTACTTTTACTTATTCCATTTACTCCCAAGCATGTGTGTTTATGTTGTGTGTGTTTGTGTTGTGTGTGCGCTCGCTTGTGTGATAGCAATGCTGAAAATGCTGACAAAGTGTAATAGGCGTGTCTTGCAGAATAATAGATGATTTGAATTCCTTTAGAGTGAGTCAATAATTGAATGACAAAATGTAATTTAATAAAACGTCATTAGAGTTCATTTTGAACTCTTCACCCAAAGGCTGTAGAGCAGCTCTGGTCTAATGTAGAAGTTAAACAAAGTAAAGCTCATGACATGATGAAAGCTGTATTTGTTTTTTGCATCTGTTAAGAACAAAGAACCATCAAATACAGTTTTCTGTTGTCCTCTGGATCAACATCTTTATCTTTTACTTGTAATCTCTAGTGTCTGATTTAATACTCTTCTGTTTCTGACGTCTACATACTCAGATACTAACATTTATTGTTCTGAACATGTCATGATAGTAGATGTTATCTGATCATTTTTATGGAAATATCTCGCCCCTGCTGATGTGTGTTATTACTTAGTAACTGTTCAAATGATCATATAATTTAGTAATGCCTTTGATTGTGTTGATGTGTTTATTCATAGCTATGGCCGCTACGTAGAAGGAACCGGCTCGGTGCTGAAGTGCTGCATGGAAACAGAGGTAAGTTTGGTTTCAGCACCGGCATGTCCGAGGTGATTGTTTGTTTTGGGAATTAGTAACATCCTCCTTTACCTCAAATGTGTGGCAGCATCCAGCATCTAGCATCTCTCTTTCTCCAATTAAAAAAAGGAGAAATATACCTGCATGTCAAACTGTACTTATCACGCAATCAAGGAGCCATGATTGAAGTGTGCACATAAATGCAGCTTTGTCCAGAATTTGTAAATTAGGCTGTTTAAAATAAATTTGAAGGCAGGTACACTGAGGTCTAAGTCCTGCACCTAAACCTGACATCCAAGATAGACATACACTGAAGTAGCTTCCAAATGTGTTCTGCATTAGATAGATATATAGATACTTTATTAATCCCCAGGGAAATTGAAAGCATTAGCAGTTTACAAAAGACATGCACGACATGAAACATTTGTAACAAATAAACAAACAACCGCTGTCCCCCCTCCCATACATATATTAACCCGAGACAAAGATTTAAGTAAGCCCCTAAATGAAATAAAATTAAACCTGTGCAATTAAAAATAGACTAATACAAAGAAAAGTTTGCAAAACCCCGTTCAGGAATAAAAAAATATATACATGTGCAATTTAAGTGGAATCTATAAACTGTTAAAGGAACATTTGAAAAATTAGACCTGTGCATAAAAATAAGTAAGATGTAGACCTTCTGAAGTTTAGAAAAAGTGAAAGTTCAAGTAAGTTTTCTTTTTTTAAGACTGAAGAAAGAGGAGAATTTCACATCAGAGATGCTGACCACAACAAGAGCACTGGTTTGGAAAACTGTAAGGTTAAAACTTTTGGAAATCAAGAGTAGAAGTCTGCGACTAGTCTTCTCCTAAGTCTTTGTGTTGGGGCTTTACATCTGTCATATTTTAAAGCATCCAGCTTCTATACTGTGTTTGAAAGAAAATAACTAGTGCACAAATCCTTAATTGTTGTCATCTGTCATGTCCTTTTGAGAATCAGAAACATTCGATTCTTTCTGTGTGTCTGTCCTCTGCAGATGGAGAGTGTGTTTGGAGGCCTTGACCAGTACTCTGAAGAAGAGAAACTCCAGCAGCTGTTGAGACTGAAGCTTCGTTATTTTACTCCCAGAGAAGTTGCCAACCTCATGGGTTTCCCTCAAAGCTTCTGTAAGTCAAATATCTTCCAACACTTAGGTCTAAGTCTAGACTGATGTTCTCTAGGCATCTTTTTTTTAGATAAATCGTTTGATAAACAGTCAGTGGAACATCTGTGATCAGCTAATCTGCAAAAAAAAATAAAAATAACAACACTTTCAGATGTGCTTGATCTCAGGCCCTTTTCCTAATTTTCCTATTCATTTTTTTGCTAATGCAACTGATCTGTAATGATTACATGATAACATTATGCTCGCTAATAGATTAACGTTATATACGAAATGGACGAGTAAACACAACCTACAGGTCATTCAGAAAGGACAGTGTAGCGTAATTAAATTATTAAGATGTTATATCTTTATTTAACCTCGGATTTAGAAGGGGCACCACTTCCTGTTAAAGGAAGAAAATAACTTTAATGGTATAAGTTAATTAATTAATCAGTCAGTTTCATATCTTGAAAGAAGTAAGTTCTGGAAATGTTAAACAAGAAAACACACAGACAAAGTCCCGAATTTTATGTGTAAAATTTAATATAAAAGGGGTAAACAATAATGTATAGATGAAACAGATAAAGAATATGATTATTATGATCAGGATAATGCAATTATAACGTATGGTGACATTATATATTTAGTAACGAGATAAGACGCGGTATTGTTTGAATGACTTAATCAGAAAATGGTCAAAAAGAAAAAGTTGATAAAGTAAATTTGGGATTCTATTTGGATTTAAAGGAGGGCTCTGAATAGACACGACTCATGACTTAATCTTCCAACACCCCTTGCCACCAGCAGTCTTACTGTGAGATGTGTTCAATTGAACTCCGCCGGCTGGTCCCGCGTTTCAGTCTCTGGCAAGCGGTTCTTTTCAGGCCCAGAGAGGTCCACGGGCCAGATTAGATGCCTTAACAACTTGGTCGGAGTGTGCAGCTGGGATGGAGATTGCACGTCGGTTCAGCCATCGTCTCAGAAGCTCCAAGAGGATCCAACAGGAAAAAAAATATTAAAGAGTCTTTTGATACGTCGATTTCCAATTCAGATTAACTGGATGGCCATCTTGATGAATCCAAACTAAGTAATTGGCGTTCAAAATTGAAGAGCAAAGACTTTGGAGAAGAAAGTTCAAAAACCTTGCTTGAGCCAGAAAGAATTGATGTTTCCAAAAATTGTGCGTGAAAAAGAAAGTTCGGCAGAGACTCGTCTCTACGGCACAAACTTAAAAGAAGTGATTCTGACCGAAGTCCGAAGAGAAGCGAGCAAGCGCTGAAGCTCTAAACTTCAAGAAACCAAAACTAAGAAGAACCCAAGATCTGAGCTCAGTGTGAACTCTTATCAGCTGGATGAGAAGAGAGGGGTCTGCAGGCAAAGAGGGGTGCCGCCCACGGGTGACTCCCATTCTGACCGGAGGACAATTGTTTAAACTAAACCGAGTTTACTCAATAAGATTAAGAATAAGAATCTAAACATATATACGTCACCATACATTAATTTCGATATTATTTCTATCAGATCCACGTTGATGTAGGTTCACGTCATATATTTAGACAAACATTTCTATCAGATTCATGTTGAGATGAAAATCACACCATCTGGGAACATCCTCAGTTAATCCCAGCCTGTAGGTGAACAAAAACATGTTATACAGTCAACATTCTTAATAAGACATATTAATAAAGTAGGAAAATAAATTGGTGTCTTTAAATAACACCTTCTATAGCTAATATCAAAGAGTATGCTTTATAACACGTCTAAATGTAGAATTATGAAGGTTACGTATTCATGGATATTCTAACACTTGATGGCAATAGCGCTCCACGTCAAATTCCTATTAAACATAATATAACTCTTATTCCTGTTCTGAAGATCAAATTTTGAGTTTAAAAAGATGATTATAATACATTCAATGTGACAATTACAAATATCTAGATGAAGAAAGACATAAATGTTCATTTGATGCAGAATTGAAAGCTGTGGTTTAATTCAGTTCTTCAGCAGTCCTTCAACAGATCGTCAATTTTATGACTTTGCAGAGACTGGTTTCGGTCACAGTTCATGTCTTTGGGGTCAATTCGTAGATAGCAGAGTGTTCTGTCTCCGCTCGGTTGTTTATTTAAGGTGTTGTAAAAGTTCATAATATCCTGTCTGAGAGGGAGACTTAAGCCATTGATCAGTTCCTTTGTTCCTTGGTAAAAGTAATGTTAATCCACAGTCCTGAGTCCTGCAGGAAGAGAGGTCGTAAAACGTGTCTGCTGATAACGGCTACAACAGAAACTACTTACTGTATAATTATTATATTAATAATAATATGAAGATCTGATGAAGATCTTAGTCCTCTGCATGGCCAGTGAATGTGTGTAAAGTGTCCGCTCTCATACACTGTGTGTTGTGCACAAACTCAAGTGTTGACTCTTTTTTTCTCTCTTTGTACTTACATTTCTGTTTCAGCCTTTCCAGAGCAGATCTCGACCAAGCAGAAGTACAGAGTTCTAGGAAACAGCCTCAATGTTGTGGTGGTGGCAAGACTCCTGCAGCTGATGGTCTCCTAGCTGTAAAGACTGGAGAAGGACATTTTATTTATGGAGAAGAACGGTGCTGTGCCTGAAAGTGTACTTATTGTGGGGGACATGTCTGCTACATTTGTTAAGAAATACTTCACTGTGTCAATTCAAGCAGTATGTGTCTTAAAGCTGGACTTGGATATTGTTTTGTTTTTTTGTGAAGAGAAAAAAACATTTTATTAGGATAAAGTGAAAAACGAGCAAGTGAGATTTTCCAAGATTATTTAATATCTACCACTATTTATTTATGAACATAATCTTGGCATCTTCTACCACTTGGGTTATCCGTCATTTTTTTTAAGCGTTTCTTTCATCATCAAACTTCAGAGAAAAATCTTAATGTAATTTAGACTAGAGCCTGACCGATTTATCGGCCAGCCGATAACATAGGTCGATATTAGTGCTAGCAGTTCTCTTTCACCAGCAGAGTGCGCTATATGGATTACAATAGACTGTAAATATTAATAAACGAAGCCTGAGTGACATCACCCATCTTTTACGGCAGGGGGCTCAGGAGGATCATCGGCAGCAGCCGCCGTGCTGGAAATGCTTTCTCAGCCTAACTTTCAGACAGTATAATGAAGACAAGATGGTCTTCCTAATTAGCCGATACTGATTGTCACTGGATAACTAATATCGGCCGATATTATCTGCTGGCTGATGAATCGGTCGGGCTCTAGTTAAAACCTTCATTATTGTAAACATAATACATTGTCTAATAGTTTGAATGATGAGGGAAACAGAAGGGGGACAAAACTAAACTGTATATTTATGACTGTATGTACTTTTTAAAAATATAATTAAATTGTTTTGGAAAAAAAAACTGTTCTGAAGGTCTTCAGCCTCACCTGTTACCTCCTCCACCTGCCTTCCCAAGAATTCTAGTCTGTTACGCTTTTGATGGTTTTTGTGTTGCCTTTTACTGTTTTTCCCAGTGACTGCAGTCGTCTGTTTTATATCTGTCCCGCTCGCTGGCTGGTTTCTTAGATTTCTTTGCCAATCGTGATTTCTTTGTTTGTGCAGCGGTCTCTGCAGACAGCTTAACTTGTAAGAGTAAACCACTTCTAACATCCAGCTGGTCCTCCAGGGGTCTACGTGCATATGAATGCATTGAGGAGTGAAAATCCTCATTCATGTCCATAATGTTTGAATAAGAAAAAAATAAAAAAATAGGTGCAAAAAAAGAGTTCTTCTTGTCCCTCCTGGACCTCCTGATGGCCATCCCACCCCAGAAATAGGAGAGGTGTTATTGAACCCAGCTCACCTGCACTTAAAGCTATAGGAACATGGTGTTCTGAGCAGGGCTGGAGTAGAGAGGTTTATAGGCATGATCAAATACAGGATAACTAAATCACTATTCTATTCTTTGTGTACCTTGAATTAAAGTTTTGTGTTGAGGTGGTGCACCAATACAAGTACCTGGGGACCATCATCGATGACAAACTCACCTTCGAGCTCCAAACTGAAGCTGTCTGCAAAAAAGCTCATCAGCGTGTGCACTTTCTGAGGAAGCTTGGGAATTTTAATGTTGACAGCACTTTTATGAAAATGTTTTATTCCTGTTTCATTGAATCAGTTTTAACATTCTGCATGGTGACCTGGTACGGGTCACTCAGCATCAAAAACCGCAACAAAATGCAGAGCATTGTCAAACTGTGTGCCAGAATCACAGGATCGTCCCTTTCTAACCTTTCTTATTTATATAGAACAAAGTGTCTTAAGAAAGCACAGTCAATCTTGGCAGATCAAAGTCATCCTTTGTCCAAGGATTGAAGTTGCTGCCGTCAGGCCGCAGATTCAGCCTGCCAGCATGCAGGACAAAGAGGACGAGAAAAACTCTTTTCTTCCTGCTGCCATCACCTTTTTAAACCACTAACTGTGTTGCCTCTGTTTCTTATCTATTGTCCTTTCTATGTTGTTTGCTCATTTCGGGCTGTATGTATGTGTGTGTTTTACTGCTGACTGCAAAACAAATTGCCCTCTCGCAGGGATAATAAAGACAACCTTGAACCTTGAACCTTGTGGCTTCCTCCCAGTGCTCCGAATATCTCTCCCCTCAGTCTTCATTATTTCCCAACAGACCCCGCCCAAGCTTGTCAAGGCTGAATAACAGCATTATGTACCGCAAGGTTTCTGTTTTTCAGTTATCGTTTGAGCAGAGTGGGAACTGATCATTTCAATGACATGGAGCATGTTGTGTTGCTGCTGGTTTTTGTTGCTCCCGTGGTTTACTGCTATAGTTCAGGTCTAGTTACGGACAGCTGTAAAGACATGCGACCACACCACTCTGGAGTGAGCCCGCAGACAGATCCTGCACCCTTTAATGTCACTACAGACTACAACAAGTACACACTTGGAGAGGTGGTGACAGGTAAGGATTAGGCTAATCTCTAATGGGTTAAAATGCAAATATAGTAAGGTAGTCAATCAATAAAAAAAAAACAAGTCTGATTCCATCTTCTGCACTTTAATGATTTGTTTATTTTTTCTGTTTTTATTGTCAGCGCAAATTCAGCACTTTGGGTTTCCAAAGCTAGAAGTTAAATCTATTACTAAGATAGTCATGTAACATTTGATTGCTCATTAAATCAATCACTCTAATATTAGAGAATTTTTGTGAAGAGAAAAAAAAGTTTTTAGAATGATAAAGTGAAAAACGAGCAAGTGAGATTTTCAAAGATTGTTTAATATCTACCACTATTTATTTATGAACATAATCTTGGCATCTTCTACCACTTGGGTTATCCTTCATTTTTTTTAAGCGTTTCTTTCATCATCAAACTTCAGAGAAAAATCTTAATGTAATTTAGACTAGAGCCTGACCGATTTATCGGCCAGCCGATAACATAGGTCGATATTAGTGCTAGCAGTTCTCTTTCACCAGCAGAGTGCGCTATATGGATTACAATAGACTGTAAATATTAATAAACGAAGCCTGAGTGACATCACACAACTTTTACGGCAGGGGGCTCAGGAGGATCATCGGCAGCAGCCGCCGTGCTAGAAATGCTTTCTCAGCCTAACTTTCAGACAGTATAATGAAGACAAGATGGTCTTCCTAATTAGCCGATACTGATTGTCACTGGATAACTAATATCGGCCGATATTATCTGCTGGCTGGTGAATCGATGAGGCTCTAGTTAAAACCTTTGTTATTGTAAACATAATACATTGTCTAATAGTTTGAATGATGAGGGAAACAGAAGGGGGACAAAACTAAACTGTATATTTATGACTGTATGTACTTTTTAAAAATATAATTAAATTGTTTTGGAAAAAAATAAACTGTTCTGAAGGTCTTCAGCCTCACCTGTTACCTCCTCCACCTGCCTTCCCAAGAATTCTAGTCTGTTACGCTTTTGATGTTTTTTGTGTTGCCTTTTACTGTTTTTCCCAGTGACTGCAGCCGTCTCTTTTATATCTGTCCCGCTCGCTGGCTGGTTTCTTAGATTTCTTTGCCGATCGTGATTTCTTTGTTTGTGCAGCGGTCTCTGGAGACAGCTTAACTCAGGCATGGGCAAACTACGGCCCGCGGGCCATATACGGCCCGTTGGGCTTTTTAATCCGGCCCGCCGAACTTGTCCAAATTATATTATTATTAAATTAAATTTTATTATAATTAAACCTCGTTCGTTTCCCCCTGTAATGCCCGCGTTTCCCCAATAGATGGCGCACTTCAGAGTGTGGTGTATTACGCCCTTCTTCACTTTTTCGCTTTGCCCTATGAACCCGTATGAGCCCTTCTGTAAAAATGAGCGGATCAAAGAAAAGAAAAGTGGACAGTGAATGCCGAGTGTTTAATACGGAGTGGACAACTAAATATTTTTTCACTGAAGTCCGATCAAAGGCTGTATGCCTGATATGCCAAGAAACTGTCGCAGTTTTCAAAGAGTACAATATCAGCCGTCACTTTGCTACGAAGCATGCTAACTACGCTAGCAAGTAGTCCCCGCAAGAACGGGCGGCTACGGCTCAGAGGTTGAAGGCTAATTTACAGACTCAGCAACATTTTTTTCACCAACAAACTGCGATTCAAGAATCAACTACCAAGGCAAGTTTTTTGCTGGCATTCAAATTAGCAAAGGCTAGCAAGCCTTTCTCCGAAGGCGAGTTTTTAAAAGAATGCATGGTAGAGACAGCAGGTCTCTTGTGTCCAGAGAGCCAAGGCCAGTTTGAAAAAATCAGTTTATCACGCAGGACTGTGACTCGCCGTGTGGAACTGATTGACGAAGATATAGCCAGCGAATTAAACAAAAAGGCTGAGTCCTTTAAGTTATATTCACTAGCGCTGGATGAAAGTAATGACGTAAAAGACACTGCTCAGCTCCTCATTTTTATCCGAGGGATTAATGACAGTTTTGAGATAACGGAGGAGTTTTTGACCATGGAGTCCCTGAAAGGAAAAACGCGAGGAGAGGACTTTTATAACCAGGTGTCTGCTGTCATCGAGAGAATGAAGCTACCTTGGAGTAATCTTGCCAATGTCACAACGGATGGATCGCCAAATTTAACTGGAAAACATGTTGGGCTGCTGAAAAGAATCCAGGATAAAGTGAAAGAGGAAAACCCTGACCAGGATGTTATTTTCCTTCACTGCATCATCCATCAGGAATCTCTATGTAAGTCTGTATTGCAGCTTAATCATGTCGTGAATCCAGTTGTAAAACTTGTTAACTTTATACGAGCAAGGGGACTTCAGCATCGTCAGTTTATGTAAACTGATGCGGACCATCAGGACTTACTGTACCACTCTCGTGTCCGCTGGTTAAGTTTGGGCAAAGTGTTTCAACGAGTGTGGGAGCTGAAAGAGGAGATCAGCGCATTTTTGGAGTTAATGGGGAAATCCGACAAATTTCCTGAGCTAAGCGACAAGAACTGGCTTTGTGACTTTGAATTTGCTGTGGACATATTTTCACACATGAATGAGCTGAATGTGAAACTACAGGGGAATTATCAGTTTGTACACGACATGTACAAAAATATTAGAGCCTTCAAATCCAAGCTAACTTTATTCTCCAGACAAATTGCAAACAAATCTTTCGCTCATTTCCCCACACTTGCCATGCAGAAAGAGGTGACGCGAAATGCAAAGAAATACAGCAAATCCCTTGACGACCTGCACGGAGAATTCTGCCGTCGGTTTTCTGATTTTGAAAACATTGAAAAGTCACTTCAGCTGGTGTCCTGTCCCCTGTCAGAAGACTCTGAAACAGCACCACAGGAGCTGCAATTGGAACTGATCGATCTTCAGTCTGACTCCGTCTTAAAGGAGAAGTTCAACTCTCTTCAACTGAATGACTTTTATGCTTCACTTAACAAAGCCACGTTTCCAAACCTCCGTAGGACGGCACAGAAGATGTTGACTTTGTTTGGCTCGACCTACGTATGTGAGCAGACATTCAGCGTCATGATCATCAACAAAGCCCCTCACAGATCCAAGTTAACTGACCAACACCTCGGATCTATCCTGAGAATTGCCACTACAAAACTAACTCCAGACTTTAATGCACTGGCAAAAAAGGGAGATCAACAACACTGTTCCCACTGAAACTGAACGTGAGTTTCTCTACTGTGTTTATTAAAATTTAAATTAATTAAATGAATGCATTTGGAAATCAATTTGTACAATGAGCCTTGCATATTCATGCTTTACTACCTGTTAAAGGCCAAATCCTTTCATGTAATGGCTTTTACATGTCATTTATATTAGTTCACACAAACACTCCATCCATCTGTTCCTGGCCCGGCCCCTCTGTCAAATTTTGTGCCCATTGTGGCCCGCGAGTCAAAAAGTTTGCCCACCCCTGGCTTAACTTGTAAGAGTAAACCACTTCTAACATCCAGCTGGTCCTCCAGGGGTCTACGTGCATATGAATGCATTGAGGAGTGAAAATACTCATTCATGTCCATAATGTTTGAATAAGAAAAAAAGAAAAAATAGGTGCAAAAAAAGAGTTCTTCTTGTCCCTCCTGGACCTCCTGATGGCCATCCCACCCTGGAAATAGGAGAGGTGTTGTTGAACCCAGCTCACCTGCACTTAAAGCTATAGGAACATGGTGTTCTGAGCAGGGCTGGAGTAGAGGGGTTTATAGGCATGATCAAATACAGGATAACTAAATCCCTATTCTATTCTTTGTGTACCTTGAATTAAAGTTTGATAATGTAACATATGAAACATTTTCTCCTTGCAACAGTAGAACGTCACACCTTCAGCTCTCCCTTTCCTTTGCACACACACAATCAACGACCAACCATTCCCCATCTACCCTGTTATGTAGAGGCAAATGGAACACACGTACACCTGTGGCCTCCTCCCAGTGCTCCGAATATCTCTCCCCTCAGTCTTCATTATTTCCCAACAGACCCCGCCCAAGCTTGTCAAGGCTGAATAACAGCATTGTGTACCGCAAGGTTTCTGTTTTTCAGTTATCCTTTGAGCAGAGTGGGAACTGATCATTTCAATGAAATGGAGCATGTTGTGTTGCTGCTGGTTTTTGTTGCTCCCGTGGTTTACTGCTATAGTTCAGGTCTAGTTACGGACAGCTGTAAAGACATGCGACCACACCACTCTGGAGTGAGCCCGCAGACAGATCCTGCACCCTTTAATGTCACTACAGACTACAACAAGTACACACTTGGAGAGGTGGTGACAGGTAAGGATTAGGCTAATCTCTAATGGGTTAAAATGCAAATATAGTAAGGAAGTAATAATGAGGGGTAATAATTCACAAGTTATAGCCCTTTGAAGTTGAAGATCCTTTGAAAAACAAAAATTATTGAGGAATTTAGGGTTTTATAGTTTTATAAATTTAATTATCTAAGATTTCCTTTTACAGATCTTTACAACACACTGCATAGTAATGATCTGAAACATGAAATATGTATTGAAGACAGTCAAACTTATTTGTGGTTATTACATAATTCATAATTGTCACATATAGTCTGTCAACATAATATGTTATAATAACATTATATATAATATTTCAACAGTTTTCATTGGATTTAAGGTAAAACTTCAAATAAACACAGTTGTCTAATGTGTTTACATGTAAACATGAAAAGCCATTGGATTGCCTGACATCATAATAGTTAAAGAACTTTTTATATCATATAAATATTAAATATACTGTATATTTTATTTGTTAATTATGGCAGATAACCTAGTAGTGGTGACGATAAACAACTTTATAGTTAATGAATAAAAAAAAAAACAAGTCTGAATCTATCTTCTGCACTTTAATGATTTGTTTCTTTTTTCTGTTTTTAATCAAATTCAGCACTTTGGGTTTCCAAAGCTAGAAATTAAATCTATTACTAAGATAGTCATGTAAGATTTGATTGCTCATTAAATCAATCACTCTAATAGTATAATAGTACTGATAATTCATTTTGAGTTGGACACAATGGGCCTGCGAAACTGGTCTGGAATGTTTTTTTTCTTTCAGTGAAGCTCCAGGCTACAGCCTCGATACCATTCATTGGTTTCCTGTTACAAGCGAGAGAGGTGGGGGGCTGGTCTCCTGTGGGCTCCTTCATCCTGACAGATGAGTCTACTCAACAACTCACCTGCAACCAGAAACCGGTGAGTTAAATCCCATACATCTGACTTCAATATTTGATCCCAGGAAGAATAGCTAATGCTCATACTGGTGCTAATAAGGATCCACATAAGGAACGAATGTGAATACCATAAAAGCCTACAGCATGCAAGTTATATTATTTCATAGCTTTATATAGTACTCCAATCTGATCTGTAACTTTTGTATAGCAGCCTGCTGCTAGGAATAAACAATAGTTAAGGACAATGTCTCTGGAGGACTCTGTTCAATCTTTAACAAATGTTATCTCTACACACAAAAGAGCAGGTCAAAGATTAAGATTTAAGATTAAGATTAAAATTTAAGATTAAGATTAAGATTAAGATTAAGATTTACCTTTATTCAAGACCTTACTCTTTGTTTTATTAAGTTACAAAAATTAATAACCGTTACATACGCACAACGCAGGGCCTGACACTGGCCTAAGCCATTTCCCACGCCAAGTTTGTGATCTATAAAAACCACCTGACGATATATTGAACATGTAACGACCTCTCTCTCTCTCTCTCTCACTATGTGTGTGTGTCTTCATGTAGAACTCAGCTTTATCCCACAGATCAGAGTCGGTTAAGACCTCCATTCAGGTGAAGTGGAAACCAGAAGTGTCAGCTTCTGTGAAACCCATTCAGTTCCAGTAAGGTTTGCTTCAACTTGTTGGTTCTTTTCCACTGTTCTGTTTGCCATGTCAAGCAGATGAAGCATAATCCTCCTTGTGTATTTCCACCATGTTTATTTGATACGTGTTGGGGTGTGTCTGCAGGGCTGCCATTGTGCAGAATTACAGGACATTCTGGGTTGATGTTACAAGTCCTGCCCTGACCTTCAGAGAAGACCCTACTGGTGGATCTACAAGTACCCCCACAAAAAACAGTCCTACCACTACAACAGCACTAGCAATGACAGCTACAGTAAATCAGCCTGCACCACCTGCTGTAAGCAATAATTACGATTAGGAACATTGTAAGACTAACTGTCAGCAGCTCTATTAGGCCCTCTGTCCACCTAGTGTCATTTTCTGAGCATAGCTTGGCAGCATCTTTTTTCAGTTGTTTTCAACAAGGAGAGAGCATTCACAACAGAAAGCCATTGTCAACAGACTGTCGTCATAGAGACAGGATGGACGTGCAGCGCTTTTCTTCTCAGCGCACAAACGTGGACATGGAGCCTAAGTTGACAGCCTTCAGGGTAGAAAAAGTTAGATGGAATACTTTCAAAGAAATCTCTTATTATCTTGAAGTGTATCTGGTCTCTCAAAGTTAGATAGACTGCGCTACCAATCACGATCAAGATCTGGGATTGACTTGGGATCCTCTGCTTATGTGACTACACCGCTTTGTTTTGTTTTTCTGCAGAAAAATATCTCCAGCAAAGACTGTGGTGTAACCAAGGTGTGTTTCAGTCAACCTTCAAACTGTGACCCCACAGTCACCGCTGACTGTTATTTCATGTCAGCCAGAGCGTTGTCTCCCAGTGACGTAGCCGTACGCTACGAGATAACAGGACCCTCTGATGGATACATCTCCATTGGATTCTCAGACGATAAGATGATGGTAATGTGACAACGAAATATGTCATTCTTTGTATCAGTTATAACATTTGGGATATTGCAGCGTACATATGTTCTTATTTAAATCAATCTTTTAAAATCTGTGCTTGTATAGAAGGAGGCACTACTTCCTCTATGGAGGAAATGAACACATTAGTGAGTGCTCTTCTTATACACACAGATACAAACACTCATGCTAACACACAACACACAGACCCTGATGAAGGCCACGCGCCTGAACGTATCGGTCTAATTTGTTAATAAAGGTTGATCTTCATACCTCAAGTGTTGCTGGAGGATTTTTAAAACCCTGTCTGAACACAATCCCTCATGTTTTTTTCTTTCTTCTGTATTTTCTTTAGGGAAATGATGACATATATATCTGTGTCATAGGAAACAATGGCCTCGTGCAGTTGCAGCATGCTTTTTCAACAGGAAGAAAAGCTCCTCAAATTGTTCCTCTGGTACTGATGTTTCTCCAATAATGATAATCAATATCTGGAGACTTTTTTTCTTGTAAAATGAAAGACTTCATGCTGTAGTATTATTAGTTATTGCCACTTCTCTTACAAAGACTGGACTGCATACTATATGCTACTGTGTTTATTCAACTCCATTCTGAACTTATTTCTGTCCACCAGGGGAATGTTTCTGATGTGAGAGCGTCAGTACAAGGCAGAGTTATCAGCTGCTCCTTCACCTCCATGAACATCTTGTCTACTCTGAAGACCACTGGCTCCAACAAAACCTACCATATCCTGTTCGCCCATGGACCCAGCAACAACGGTAATGAAGAATTTGTGTTAAAATGCAGAAGATCTACTTCTGATTTGTTGTCAGGGATGAAGCTACTTTCTCCTAAAAAAAATAGTTTTCAAATTTTCATGCCAAGGATCACATGGATATAAATATATATAGTCCATTTGATTCTTTTATGTAACATACTACCTTTATGGGCAGCATTTCTCGAGTGGTATGTTACTCACTCATCTGAATAAGAATCGTCTTTATTGACCAGGGATGTGGAGCTACATATAAGGAATTTGTTCCAGTTTTAAATTGTTCTCGGTTTACATTCTCAGAAATAGACATACTTGCGAATTAAACAAGTAAATGAAGATATTTCGGACCTATAAGGGAGTACACTATGGATGTGATAGTCAGCTTGGAGATTACCCATTACTCACTTAGTGCCATTGGAGAAAATGCTACAGGTGTAAACCTGACTGTTTTCCTCTCCTACAGGACAAATCAAGTTCCATAAAGCTACCTTCATCAGCGCTGACAAGATAGACATTTATAGACCTCAGCTTGTCAGCAAAGGTGGATTGCCTAATTTCATCAAAGCACACGGTGAGATCCTGCCCAAAGATGCAAACACTACATAATAATATCCCAGTAACTTAAGTAAAGTAAAAAAAATAATACACTATAGCATTATTGGAACCAATTTTGTCCATCACCTTTGAAAACACTGGACATATACATTTGCTATGAACAGTCAGGGTCCTTGATGATACCCTTTTATGATTCTGGTGACCCTTGGCTTTTCCTCTAGTAATCTTTCAGACAGGATCTGCATAGAAATGTACTGATCACATGAATACCTCCTTGAAGATGATAACATAAGAACATTAGAGACATGATTGGTCTTGGAGACACGGCTGCTATATTACTTAAAGTGCCTTAAAGAGTCTATACATTACCAACCCCAAGCAACTGAAGGAGGAGGAGCCAGCTAACACCAGGACGTAATCACAACATGCAACACACAAATGAGCGGACGACCACACAGGGTGTTTCTATCTGTGGTAATGTAAAACAATTGAGGAAGCTCTACTCCCGCAAACAGTTAATAATAATATTAATACATTTCTTAATGATCACATTTCCCCAAGAGGACAATAAACTGTATCGTATCGTAATAACCAATTTGCAAAGATAAGCATCCTTCTGGGCATCAACATTACCAGTGACCAAAAGTGGGCCGTGTAAGGAAAAGAGCAGATATTGTTCAGAGAAGATCAATGGCTTGAGGAAATATACAGGCGGTCAAGAAGAGTTCTTCAAGAAACTTCCACAGACATGGCCAAGGAAGGCCCCGGAGTAATGACAGAAGGCAAGGTTGTACATTAAATAAGTCTGGCAGATGACTCCAACATTTTCTGATTGGTATCTTCACTTATTAGATCAACGTCTGGTCATAAAAACCAGCCACGGCAGCATTCTAACATTTCATTGTTTTTCAGGAGCACTGATGCTGATAGCTTGGATGACCATGGGATCAGTAGGAATGATGGTAGCCCGATATCGGCATGGATATGCTAAAGGAAAGAAGCTGTGGGGAAAAGATATCTGGTTTGTGGTGAGATACCAAAAACACTGGGTTGTTTTTACTTACTGTGTTCTTGGTCAGAGCCTGACCTCTCTCAGCTGTGCTTGATCCTGCACTAGTTCGTTAAATAAGCTCTGTATGTGTCCCACTTGTACAGTAACATATTGTACTATTTCTGTTCCTGAAGGTCCATGTTGCTGTGATGAGTCTGACAGTAGCAACCACGGTCATCGCCTTTATCCTTCCCTTCTCGTTTATAAAGGCCTGGTCTGGGGTCAGTACACTACTCCAAATCTCTGTGATCCGACTACGACTCATTATTAACTTTCCTCACATATGTTTGGTCATTTCTGTAAAGAGTTATATATATATAAAAGTTGCATTTCACAATGAATCAGTATTTTTGTGCTGTTTGCAGGGGGCTCATCCTGTGTTAGGCTGCCTGGTAATGATCCTTTCATTCGTTCAAATCACACTGGCTCTGCTTCGCTGCGGACCTGGACATCCAAAGTAGGTATACTGCCGTGTGGGTGTGACTCATCAAATCCTCATTCGTATGACAAAGTCTAGTCACTATGTCTAACAGCCTGATCCTCCTTTTTGCATATATGAAACAAACGGTATCAAAACTGAAATTCCTATGATGTCCAGGAAACTTCTTAAAAATCGTACTAATTTGACCTTTTTTATCAATGATAAAAAATGAAGTACTTTATGAAACAAGAAATGAAATGCACAAACCAAGAAATAAAATAAAAAAGCCACCAATGCACACAACTCAAAACAGCACACTTTAAGATTGGGTATTAAAACGTGCTCCATCAAGTTAAATTAAACATTTCAACCCATCTATGTTTGGGACGTAATTAATGAGTGGTTATTAACAGCTGCCACTCAAGGGACAAACTTTTGAACTCATGCATTCATGCAGTACAGTGTGCAAACTCATGTTTTTGGTCCAGGGGGAATAGTGATGATGTCTCTAACAGTCTTTTTTAGCTGCTGATCATTTGATGTTTGGCCTCTTCTCTTTGACAGGAGGTTTCTGTTTAACTGGACTCATGCTTTAAACGGACTGGGAATAAGAGCTTTATCTGGTAGGCTCTTGACTCACATCACACGTTAAATGCAACAATTGTCCTCTCAACGTTTATATTTTTTGATAACATATTTAGACATTTCATAAAAACATTTTAAAAACATAACTTAATAAATGTGAATATGACATCACACAGTGGCAGGAGTATTTACGGGCTTGAAGTTGATTGACAGCTCTCTGGACCAATGGCTGATGAAAGTGATGGGTGGTTTTGTCGGCTGGGAAGTTTTGTTCTTCATCCTGTTGTTTGTCAATTTTAAATGGAAGGTTCCCAGAAAAGGTAAATTCACTTTTTGCATTTTTATAATAATAAAATATAATATATATATATTATCGTTGTTGTTTTTTTTGTTGTCAGTAGTAGAAGTATTGTTGCCTTGCTACCCCTCAATATCTTAGCGATGAGCAGGTACAAGTTTAAAGGCTATCCATCGAAGTGTTTTGCAGCTTCTATAAAGTGATCTGTAAAACAAGGTTTAAAAGTGAAAGTAATTATATACATCTA